>NC_091958.1:3989688-4144688 GCF_031021105.1 Erythrolamprus reginae
GGGGTTTCCCAGCGAGGGGAACCTCAGTGACATCGCAGCATTGCAAAAACACAGAGGTCCAGAGGTGGGTTTTCGAGGACTTCGGCGTTTTTGCGATGCTGCGATTTCACTGATGCTCCATTTGCTGGGAAACCCCACCTCTGGACTTCCATTGCCAGCGAAGCACTCGTTTTTGCGATGCTGGGATTCCCCTGCTGGGTTTCCCCTGCAGCATCACAAAAACACAGAAGTCCAGAGGTGGGGTTTCCCATGGAGGGGAGCCTCAGGGGAATCCCAGCAGTGCAAAAATGTGCGCTTCGGCTGGCAAAAGGGGTGAATTTTGGGCTTGCACGCATTAATCACTTTTCCATTGATTCTTATGGGAAACATTGTTTCATCTTACAAACTTTTCATGTTAAGAACTTATCCCGGAACCAATTAAGTTTGTAAGACAAAGTATCACTGTACTTCAAGGACGAACATGGAAAACAAAGACGACTTGCAAAGAAGATGTTTACAAACGATCAGCAATCCGCTAAATTTAAGATCAGAGAAGGTTTTACTACTTACCTTGCCTACCAGTTTTGGAAATGGAGGCCTCTGATTTTCAGGAATTAACATTGTAGGGGCAACAATGGACCGTCTTTGTCGTACACTCCCAAGTCCCTCTTCTGATTTAAGGAGCTCCTAAGAAGGAATAGAACATTGAGTTAAACTAAACCAGGAATTGGCAACCTTAAATATTTAAAGAGTCACAAAGGTCCTAAACTGAAGCCCCCCCCCCCAGTTCAACGTTGAAGCCAAACGGAAGTCCAGTTCCCCCATAGAATGTCCTCCCAGGGCAGCATCCTTTTTCCTCTACATGTCCTCATTGCAAACCCTATTAATTGTGGCGCCATCGGCGATAGGGAGCTACAGCAGAGAGATGAAAGAGCCACAAATAGATTTATTTTATTTTATTTCATTTAAATTAATTCCACATACAATTTCCGCACCAAGTTTTGCTTGGGCTTAGTCAGAGAATGATTCATGCAAGTGATGTAGCCCTTATCACAATATTATGTGGTGATGTGAATTTGTTTAACTGGTAATATTACAGTGCAAAATCTGGGTATAACCTTACTTTGAATGGGTAGATTCCCCCTTGCCCTTTTTGAGTACCTAGCTGGTAGGATGGTAGGAGTTTTGTGTGTGTGATGTTGTCTTGGCTCTAATTATTACTATTAATTGAGAGAGACTAGGTCTATAATTTTAACTATAGATCCCATTTGGAAATCAGGCCTTCTGACTGTGCTAATTAATAGGGTTTTCTTTTTGTTCTGCAAGCTTAATATGTACTATTGCCACTTAAAATGTTCAGTGCTTCAATTTTAAGCCTGCACATAGCTACCTACCTACCTACCTGCCTGCCTACATACCTATCATCTATCCATCCATCTATCTCTCTGTCTGTCTGTCTGCCTGCCTGCCTGTCTATCATCTATCTACCTGTCTGTCTGTCTGTCTATCATCTATCTAACTAACTGTCTGCCTGTCTGTCTATCATCATTTTTACTTTGCTGGCAGGCCTGGGGGGACATGAATTAACAACTATCATGGCCAAATTGTATGAATGTTTGGTATGCATTGGTTGGTTTGGTGATTGGTTAATTTATGGGGGTTTTTAATTAGGATTTTATAAATTTTAAAATTTTATATTTGACTTCGTTTTTTATCGTTTTCTATTTATATTGTTGTTGTAAGCCGCCTCGATAGGGTGGCATAGAAATATAAATAAACAAACAAACAAACAAACAAACAAACAAACAAACAAATAATAAATAAATCTATCTATCTATCTATCTATCTATCTATCTATCTATCTATCTATCTATTATCTATCTATCAGTTATCTATCTATCTTTCTATCTATCTATCTATCTATCTATCTATCTATCTATCTATCTATCAGTTATCTATCTATCTATCTATCTATCTATCAATTATCTATCTATCAATTATCTATCTATCTAGCTAGCTAGCTAGCTAGCTATCTTTCATTTATCGACTATTGTTTGCAAAATTTATTATCCATCCATCTTACCACAAGATAACACTTGTAAAACTTATCTGGTTTTTAGATGTTGGACTTTTGATCCATATTTGACCACATTTTACAAGCTAATATACCGCTTCAATTTGGGGTGATGGGAAGATGGGGTAGGGAAAATCCTGGCCATTCCTGGCATATTATGTCAGACCTAGTCTCTCCAATCTGCTTGTTTCTCTCCTCCACCTATCTGCTGGGGAAATCTCTCAGGGACCCTAATGTCTTTTACAATGTAAATGAATGGCCAGCCTTCTGCCTATTACTAACAAGTGCCATTATTCTTCACAACAAAATCTTCATTAGAAGTTGTCCAGGGAATCAGTGAAAGCCCGGGCTGCCATTTATCACCACGAGAACCAAACTCATCTTGGGTGAGACAATCCATATGTATCCCATTATAGCTGACCAAGGGAACGGTGGTTTATTTCTATTTGATGCCCAGTAATGTATGAGTTCAGCTTGGTTTGATAGAGCAGAAATGAAGCAATAACATTTTCCCATAGTCTAAATTAATAAAATTCACTTTCCAATTTGGCAGAATCCCCAATGGCAATTGAAAGGAAATAGCTCCCGTTTCCTGATGCCACAAAAACAGTCTGAAGCTGTAACTAGTTCAAATGTTTCGGGGACATATTATTATTATTATTATTATTATTATTATTATTATTATTATTATTAATTGGATTTGTATGCCGCCCCTCTCCGCAGACTCGGGGCGGCTAACAACAGTGGTAAAACAACATGAACAATCCAATTAATAAAAACAACTAAAAAACCCTTATTATAAAAAACCAAACATACACACAAACATACCCTGCATAACTTGTAATAGCCTAGGGGGAAAGGATACCTTAACTCCCCCATGCCTGGCGACAAAGGTGGGTCTTAAGCAATTTGCGAAAGACAAGGAGGGTGGGGGCCGTTCTAATCTCTGGGGGGAGTTGGTTCCAGAGGGCCGGGGCCGCCACAGAGAAGGCTCTTCCCCTGGGGCCCGCCAAACGACATTGTTTGGTCGACGGGACCCAGAGAAGGCCAACTCTGTGGGTCCTTATTGGCCGCTGGGATTCATGCAGTAAAAGGCGGTTTCGGAGGTATTCTGGCCCAATGCCATGTAGGGCTTTAAAGGTCATTACCCACACTTTGAATTGTGACCGGAAACTGATCGGCAGCCAGTGTAGGCCACAGAATGTTCCAGAAACGTGGGCACATCTAGGAAGCCCCACGATGGCTCTCGCAGCCGCATTCTGCACGATCTGGAGTTTCCGAACACTTTTCAAAGGTAGCCCCATGTAGAGAGCGTTGCAGTAATCGAACCTCGAGGTGATGAGGGCATGAGTGACTGTGAGCAGTGACATAGTTGACTTTTAGAGGATTTAAGGGGAGTTGAGAGGTAATGAAAAAAAAATTGTTTCCACAGATGTTTCATTTGATTTAAAAAAATAAAAATAAAAACCCAAATCTCCAAAAAGGGAAAAATTATAAGATTAAAATTTCAAAATCCACTGCTGACAAACTATTATTGCACTGCAGTGACACAGTCCTTCGAGTACTGCAGGCTACTTCTGCTGACTGCCGTCTGACTGCAATTCGGCAGTTCGAATCTCACCAATGGCTCAAGGTTGACTGAGGTTTTCATTCTTCTGAGTTGGGTAAAATAAGGACCCAGATTGTTGGGGGCAATATGCTGATTCGGTAAACCACTTAGAGAGGGATGTAAAAGCAGTGTGAAACAGTATAGATGCCTAAGTGCTCTAGCTATTATTGTATTTAACTCATAGAACATTTACCATGGGTTTATAATCCTGATTCATCCTTGAGAATAGGGAATAATGAAAAGTTATAACTCATGTCTTCTTTTTATTTGCACAAAACCCAATTTTTTAAAAAAAAGAAATGCAGCTCCTTTCTATCTGTCTGTCTGTCTGTCTGTCTGTCCGTCCGTCTGTCCGTCCGTCCAACCATCCACCTACCTACCTACCTACCTACCTATCTTATCTATCTTTCTCTCTCTCTCTCTCTCTCTCTCTATCTATCTATCTATCTATCTATCTATCTATCTATCTATCTATCTATCTATCTATCTATCGCATTTATATGCCGCTCACTCTGAAACAGACTGAGTGTTTAACAATGGTTATAAATACAATACAGGTAAAAACAGTAAAAATATCAAATCATTTGAGAGTTTTCCCTTTCTTTGTGGTTAAAAAAATAATAATGATACAAGGATACTTTGGTGTAAGTGTACAGTCTATACAAGGTTACGGACCTCCTGTTTAGACAAGGATCAATAAAGAGATGGGGAACACTGGAGTTGGTTCAAGGCATCTTTAGCGATTTGTTATGTCCAATCGTGGCAGCTACATTGCCAGATTAATGGGGAAATTGATCTTGTCTGGAATGCAATAAGTTCCTGCCTTCAAAGAGATAATTAATATCTGTCCAGGATAAAAAGAGAAGTCTTTCTTAAATTAAGTGCAGCTCCTAGTCTGAATTTATCCATCATATTCTTTCCTTAGGAATAATATAATTAGGGGTTCCCAACTGGGGGGGATATTTGAGAGGATGCGAAAACTTGGGTTTAGAAGTTTCAAAATTATACTGTACTAGTAGCTGGATACCCATGCTTAAAGCTTAAAAAATTATATAGAATGTGTAATTCCTTAGCATCAGAAAGTGTTAATATAAGGCAACTGGTTGTTGGAACAGACTTCTTTTCAGGTGGGGAGGGGGAGTAGAATGTCTAAACTCCCAGTCTGCAGGCTGGATGAGTCACGTGCTGACCACGCCCACACTCGGTTTAGCAAAGGGCTAGCATCAGAGCATGTTAATATAAGACAACTGGCAATTGGAACAGAGTTATTTTCAGGTGGGGAGCAGGAGTAGAATGTCTAACTCCTTAGCATCAGAATGTGTTAATATAATACTGCATAAGAAATATTAATGATCTGGTGTTTGTTTCGAAAAAAAACCTTTCTTAGTGAGCACCTAGAAACCAAGAAGAAAATACATGCAAAGTTTCAATTTTGTAAACTTTACAGTTCTGGAGATTTTGTGATGAGTGAGTGGTATTTGGCTTTATATACATTATATGTATAATTGTATGCATATAATTATTTATTGTTAAGGGGTTCAGGAATCTATCAGAAGTGTTCTAGGGGCGCGGGGTATAGAAATGGTTGGAAACTCCTGAACTGGACGTTGATTCCTGTTCATTGACGTATTCCCAGATCTAAGCCTACCTCAGTAGAATTGACCGGCTGCTGTTACTTCTTGAGATCTCTTAAGTCAGTGTTTCCCAACCTTGGCAACTTGAAGATATCTGGACTTCAACTCCCAGAATTCCCCAGCCAGCTTTGCTGGCTGGGGAATTCTGGGAGTTGAAGTCCAAATAGCTTCAAGTTGCCAAGGTTGGGAAACACTGTCTTAAGTAAACCTAGTATAGATACTCCTGGATTTACAACAGATCATTTAGTGACCATCAGAAGTTACAACAGAGCTGGAAAAAGTGACATGATTGTTTTCTACACTTACAACCACTGGTCCCATAATCCAGATCCAGACACTCAGCTACAGACTAGATGGACCATGAGGTCTTTTTCTGCCGTCAGTCTTCTATGTTTCTATGTTTCTACCAACTATTTATGACCATTGCAGTATCACAAATTTCCGTTTTGGCGTACTTCTAACAAGCAAAGTCAACAGGGAAGCCCTATTCACTTTACAACCACATTCCTAAATCAACAACTGCAGCAATTTGCCCTTAGCAACCGTGGCCAGAAAAAAGTCATAAACTGGGCCAAAATTCACTTAACAAATGTCTCACTTAACAACAGAAATATTAGGTTCATAGGTCAAGGACTACCCTTTACAAAACCGACAAACAAGCCCATGCTGTTATCCTGGACTGCACGTTGAGAGTTAATACTTTCCAAATATTTGCCGAATCCTTGTTTGTTTTATTCAAACAATCTCGCATTTATGAATAACCCTTTTCTGAAAACTCTGTAGGCACATCAAGCTCAAGAGGGCTTTGCTTCTGTGCAAGAGAACAGCTGCTTAAATAAATCAGAGATCAATTATTCCTCTTAGTTTAGTTTAGTTTTGTTTTTTATAAAGGGATGTTTGCATACAGACACCTGCCTGGGAACAAGCCCTTCCCTTTCTCAGCTCCACTTCTTCTGATAACTCTCAGTAGAGACAGCAGTTCGCATTGGAACAAAGTAAACCAAATACGGTTTATTTATTATAATTCTTTTTAACAACCCAAAAGAAAAAATCCAAAACGCAAAGATAATTATAATGCAAATCCGTTCAAAAACTATATCTAAAAAGCGCTTTAGAGGTGACAGGAAAAACCCACAACAGGGGGAAAAAAGGGAAAAAATAAGTATACCCTTGTAGCTATTTTACAGTGACTTCTATTAAGTCCAGTTTCCTCCTTCTACCGTTTCCTAAAGTCTGGGGGGGGGGTCTAAGCCACGGGTACCCAAACTTCTTGACCCATTGTTTAGTAATGCAATTCCTGAAAGTAATTAACTCCAAGAACATTTGCCCTTCTGGATCAGACCATACGAGTATCTTATAGCATTGCAGAAGCAAAATACATAAATGTGACCTACATTTAAATCTATGCATTTATCTTTATCAGATAGTTCTTGTTACTTGATTGTTCTCCTCCTCCTCTTTTCTCCTCCTCCTCCTTCTCTTTGAATTGAATTGAATTTATTAGATTTGTATGCCGCCCCTCTCCGAAGACTCACGACAAAGCAGCAATACAGTACAATACAAATCTAATGTTAAAATTTAAAACTAAATTAAAATACATTGTCATAAATACCCATTAACTACACACACTCGGTCCAGCTAATCAATATAGAGGTCAGAGAAAAGGGGGGAGGTTAATCCCCCCACACCTGGCGGCAGAGATGGGTCTTTAGCATTTTGCAGAAGGCGGGGAGGGTAGGGGCAGTTCGAATCTCCAGGCGGGATTGATTCCAGAGGACGGGGCCGCCACCGAGAAGGCTCTTCCCCTAGGCCCCACCAGATGACATTGTTTAGTCGACGGAACCCGGAGAAGGCCAACTCTGTGGGACCTAATCGATCGCTGGGATTCGTGCAGCAGAAGGTGGTGCCGGAGATATTCTGGTCCAATGCCATGCAGGGCTATATAAGTCATTACCAACACTTTGAATTGTGACCGGAAACTGATCGGCAGCCAGTGCAAGCCACAGAGTGTTGAAGAGACATGAGCATACCTGGGGAAGCCCATGATTGCTCTCGCAGCCGCATTCTGCATGATCTGAAGTTTCCGAACACTCTTCAAAGGTAGCCTTATACATAGGGCGTTGCAGTAGTAATTTGCAAATCCCATTCCCTTCTATCACTGATGATGTTACCTAGTTGGGTCACAAAACGTCTGTAAGAAAACAACCAAGCTCAGAGATCATCCTGAATCCCACAAACTTTAATGTGGACTTGGTTTAATTAATCCTCCTTCTCCTCCTTTTTTCACCACTGCTTCTCCTTCTTTCTCCTTCTGCACTATCACTCCTTTCTCCTCCTCCTCCTCTCCTCCTTCTCCACTAACATTCCTTCATCCTCTTCTTAATTATTTTATTTTATTTATTTATTGGATTTGTATGCCGCCCCTCTCCGTAGACTCAGGGCGGCTAACAACAGTGGTAACAACAACATGCGACAATCTAAACAGCTAAAAACCCTTATTTTAAAACCAATCATACATTCTTCTTCCTTGCTGTCTAAGCATAAATTATTTTTTGGGACAATTGGCATGGAAAAAAGCAGAAAATAAACATGTTTGGATTGGTTGTTGTTTTTAGCCATCAACACAGCAAGCTATTTCTACAATCTTTATTTACATTACTGGGCATATTTTTCATTTGAGCCAGCTGTAAATTCTGCCTATGGCAGGGATGATAGCATGCTGCTCATTAAACAGAATGATTGTGCAATGCTACACCAACCACTAAGTGTATCCTGGGTGATCAGGCGTGCAGCCACCTAACCAAAAGACATTTAACTGGTCTGACCTCTCAGCTGGGGTCTTCAAAGGGCAATCATTTTTTTAAAAAATATTATTTTTGCAGTAAGAGAGAAAAAAAATCCTACATATGGATGATGCCTCTATATTTATTTTAGACGATTTATCAATGTTTTTCTGCGCTTTTTAGTTTATCACATTGATGTATTATTATCTTTGTGTTTCTTTGTCACTTTTTACTATAATCAACCAACCAACCAAGCAGGGAAGCACAGCAGGAGTCTTTATAACAGTTCAGACAAATGATTGTCCAATCTCTTTTTAAAAATCTCCAATGATGGATCTCCAATGATGGAGACAAGCTGATTAACTGGATTTCTCCGTAGTTCTAGGTTGTTTTCTCTTCCTGATCAGTTTCCATCCATTGCTTCTTCTCCTGTCTTCAAATGCTTTGATTATAATGATTAGATTATTATTATTAAAGTTGGAAGGGACCTTATAGGTCATCTAGTCCAGGGGTCTCCAACCGCCGGTCCGCGGACCGGGACCGGGCCGTTGGGGGTTTTCAGCCGGTCCGCGGCGCCAGGGCCCCCTCGGCCTTTCCGCTTTCCGGCAAAGGCTTTTCTTATTTTGAATACGTATTCCGAGTGGGCTAGCAGGGAGATAGGGAGCGCGCGCAAAACCGCCCGTGCGCCCCCGACATTGAATATCACCTTCCGCCGGCCCCGCCTCTCATGCAAACCCCCTTGCTGAGAGCCCGGGGCGAAAGTCCTCTCGGCAAATGTGAGGCGGGCAGGGCGTGCGCGCGTCACCGCTGAGAAGAACGGAGAGAGAACGAGAGTGAGTGAAAGCAACAGACAGCAAGATAGAGAGAAAGTGAGAAAGAGAGAGTGAGAGAAAGGGGGGGAGAGAAAGAGATAGCAAGAGAGAGAGAACAAGAGAGAGAAAGAGCGTGAGAAACAAAACAAGAGAGAAAGAGTGAGAGAGAGAGAAAGCAAAAGAGACAGAAAGAAAACAAGAGAGAGAAAGTAAGAAGAAGAGAGAGAAAGAGGGGGAGAGAGAGAGAAAGAGAGAGGGGGGAGAGAGAGAAAGAGAGGGAGAAAGAGAGGGAAAGGGGGGAGAGATAGCAAGAGAGGGAGAGAGAAAGAGAGAGGGAAAGGGGGAGAGAGGGGGGAGAGAAAGAGGAGATAAAGGAAGAGGAGAGAGAGAAAGGAAGAGAAAGAAAGAAAGAGGGATAGAAAGAGAGAGAGAGTGAGAGATGCTCAGTGAGCCTTTCTTTGAAGTTGCCTTTCTTTCTTTCTTTCTTTCTCTTTCTTTCTTTCTTTCTCTTTCTTTCTTTCTTTCTTGCTCTTTTTCTTTCTCTCTTTTACCTTTCCTTCCTCTATTTCTTTTCTTTCTCCTTCCTACCTTCTTCCCTCCCTCCCTCCAGTCCTTCCTCTCTTACTCTCCCCTTTCATAAGTTTCCTTGCTTCCTTCCTCTGTTCCTGTCCCTTCCCTCTTTCCTTCTTTCTTCCTTCCTTCCTTCCTTTCCTCCCTTCCTTTCCTCCCTCCATTTCTTGCTTTCCTTTTCCTTCCTCCCTTCTTTCCTCCCTCATTCCCTTCTTTCACTCCTTCCTCTCTTACTCTCCCCTTTCACACCTTTCTTTGCTTCTTTGCACCCTTCTTCTGTTCCTGTACCTTCCCTCTTTCCTTCCTTCCTTCCCACCCTCCGTCCATTCATTCACCCATTCCTCTCTTGATCGCCCCTTTTATGGCGCCGCTGACAGCTAGCTCCCCACCCACCCACCGGGCCATGGAAAACTGGTCTAGCTGAAAGCCGGTCCCTGGTGCAAAAAAGGTTGGGGACCTCTGATCTAGTCCAAACCTGCACTGTAGCAGAAGTCCCTACATCATTTCCGACAAATGGCAGTCCAGTCATCCTTTCAAATTCTCAAGGAGCTCTCTATCTTCTATCTCTCATCTATCTATTTACTTATCTACCTATCTGTCTGTCTGTCTGTCTGTCTGTCTGTCTGTCTATCATCTATCTGTCTATCTATCTGTCTATCTGTATCTATCTATCTGTCTATCTATCTGTCTATCTGTATCTATCTATCTATCTGTCTATCTGTCTATCTGTTTATCTGTCTCTGTCTATCTATCATCTATCTGTCTGTCTGTCTATCTATCATCTATCTGTCTATCTGTCTATCTATCATCTATCTATCTGTCTGTCTATCTGTCTGTCTATCTATCTATCATCTATCTATCTATCATCTATCTATCTATCTATCTATCTATCCATCTATCCATCTATCAATCATCTATCTATCTATCTATCTATCTATCTATCTATCTATCTATCATCTATCTATCTATCTATCTATCTATCTATCTATCTATCCATCTATCCATCTATCCATCATCTATCTATCTATCTATCTATCTATCTATCTATCATCTATCTATCTATCATCTATCTATCATCTGTCTGTCTGTCTGCCTGCCTGCCTGCCTGCCTGCCTGCCTGCCTGCCTGCCTGCCTGCCTGCCTGCCTACCTACCTACCTAGCTATCTATTCTAGCTATCTATTCTTGCTATCTATTCTAGCTATCTATATCTCACAACTTTTGTAGGCAAGCTGTTCAGAAAGTTCTTCCTTATTTCCAGGTTGAATCTCTCCTTGGTTAGCTTCCATCCATTATTCGTTGTGTAGCTTCTGGTGCTTTGGAAAAGAGCCTGACCCCCTCCTCTCTGTGGCAACCCCCCAAGTATTGTAACACTGTTATCACATGGTCCTTCGCTTCGCCAGATTGGCCATGCTCATCCGTTATTCTTTGTCTGGACCTCTGGTTCTTTGGAGAATAGATTGACCGCTCTGTTTCGAAGGCAGCCCCTCAAATATTGGAAGACTGCTCTCATGTCTTCCCTAGTCCATCTTTTCACTAAACTAGGCACGCCCAATTCCTGCAAATACAGGATGCATTCCAAAAGTAATGCAATTGAATTTCCCGCTCTGCTCCTATTGGTTGGAGTGGGACCGAAGCACTTGGAGTAGGTGGGGGGGATGCTAAGCTTTGCTGAGAAACCGGTCTCAGTGCTCTCCAAGCTGTGGAAGTGGCAGGACATCAGTTATTGTAAACCTCTGCGCGCCGACTGTGTCACGAAAAAAATGGAATGGAAATTTCAAGTGAACTTTTGCAACGTATAGACATTGAACCTGATTATTTGGACAACGTCATCACTGGTGATGAAACCTGGGTTTTTGAATACGACCTAGAAACAAAATGCCAAATCTCTGAGTGGCACATCGACCAGTCCCCCAAGCCCAAAAAGGCGAGGATGAGCAAATCAAAAGTGAAAACAATGCTCATTGTCTTTTTTGACAGTAAAGGAGGGGTCCATAAGGAGTTTGTTCCTCAAGGACAGACAGTTAATGCTGCGTACTACGTGGATGTGCTGGAAAGACTCCGAAAAAGAATCATCAGGATGACAAAAGACATCTCCTCTACCTGGCAACTCCATCACAACAACGCGCCTTGCCACAGCGCGCTATGAGTCCACGAGTTCCTGGCCAAACACAAGGTGCCAATGCTGCCCACTGCCCCATAGTCCCTTGGATTAAGGCAGCCCTGAAAGGAACCTGTTTTTCATCCATAGAAGAGATCCAATCAGCCATGGCGAAGACCTTGCAAGAGGTCCCAAAAGACGCATTCCAGGGCGCGTACTGGTCAAGGCAGAATTGCTGGAAAAAATGTGTAGAGGCCAAAGGACAGCACCTTGTAGAATTTTAAGTGTTTGTGCAAATCTGTTCAATAAATTACTTTTTAAAAAAAAGTGCATTACTTTTGGAACGCACCCTGTATTCTTCATACATTTTAGTCTCCATATCCTCTCCATTGTTTGGAGGGGGGAAATCAAACTACCATATCGTTCCTCCCTTTTAGTCAATGTGTTATGGATGCATTCTCTTGTCTAGTTAAAAAGTCTATTCACAATTGGGAGACAAGCTGTACTTTCCTGCAGAGGAACCTATTTGCAATAGGGAAAATGATTTATATCTTGTCACTCTATACTATTAGTCATAACACCATTGTCTGGGATGTCTTCACAGAATATAACTTCAGCCTGAATTCATTAGTTCCGAAGAATCTTGTTGTCTGAAGCGCCGGGCAAAGGGATATCATTTGCTAATCAGTTTCACCTTCCCTTTCACTCATGTGCCAGTCACCAAAATGAGAGGCGGGGGTTATTTTCTTGAAAAATCTACCAGAGCCATGACGTTTTGCATTGCAAATGGGATTCAAGTGAACTCTCTTCCTATCAGGCTTTCATACATCTGCAGAAAGTAATTCTGAAAATATGCATTTGTATCACTCCCCATTAAAGAAAAAAGTTGGCAGGGTTAGGAAAGAAAGTAAACTTCTCGAGAAAGTTGATTCACTTTTTTCAGACTAAGATCTGCAGGTTTATGGGCCAGGATGAGAATTACAATTTTATTTACAATGAATTGAATAATAATAATGATAATAATGAAAATGAAAATGATAATGAAAATGAAAATAAAAATAAATAAAAATAAAAATAAAAATAAAAATAAAAATAAAAATAAAAATAAAAATAAAAATAAAAATAAAAATAAAAATAATTATTAACATAGAAACATAGAAGACTGGCGGCAGAAAAAGACCTCCTGGTCCATCTAGTCTGCCCTTATACTATTTCCTGTATTTTATCTTACAATGGATAGATGTTTATCCCAGGCATGTTTAAATTCAGTCACTGGGGATTTACCAACCACGTCTGCTGGAAGTTTGTTCCAAGGATCTACTACTCTTTCAGTAAAATAATATTTTCTCACGTTACTTCTGATCTTTCCCCTAACTAACTTCAGATTGTGTCCCCTTGTTCTTGTGTTCACTTTCTTATTAAAAACACTTCCCTCCTGGACCTTATTTAACCCTTTAACATATTTAATTGTTTCGATCGTGTCCCCCCTTTCCCTTCTGTCCTCCAGACTATACAGATTGAGTTCATGAAGTCTTTCCTGATACGTTTTATGCTTAAGACCTTCCACCATTCTTGTAGCCCATCTTTGGACCCGTTCAATTTCGTCAATATCTTTTTGTAGGTGAGGTCTCCAGAACTGAACACAGTACTCCAAATGTGGTCTCACCAGCGCTCTATATAAGGGGATCACAATCTCCCTCTTCCTGCTTGTTATACCTCTAGCTATGCAGCCAAGCATCCTACTTGCTTTTCCTACCGCCCGACCACACTGCTCACCCATTTTGAGACTGTCAGAAATCACTACCCTACACTACACTATTATTATTATTATTATTATTATTATTATTATTATTATTATTATGTCAATACAGCATAGCGAATGAGATCACTATGCTGGATTTCATATTTCATCATCAATCGGGCGCTTCCCAAGCACCTAGGACTGCGTGATGTAGCGGCAAATTATTGTGCCGATCCCAGTAAAGCGGCTTTTTGCAATTGACAGATGGAGATTTTGTCAATTCCAATGGTTTTCAAATGTCCACTGAGATCCTTTGGCACTGCACCCAACGTGCCAAGGACCACCGGGACCACTTTCACTGGCTTATGCCAGAGTCGTTGCAGCTTGATTTTTACACCTTCGTATCTCACTAATTTCTCTAGCTGCTTCTCCTCATTTCTGCTGTCCCCTGGGATTTCAATATCAATGATCCATGCTTTCTTTTTCTCCACAATCAGGATGTCTGGCATGTAGAAGAAGGCCAACTCTGTGGGACCTAATCGGTCACTGGGATTCGTGCGGCAGAAGGCGGTCCTGAAGGTATTCTGGTCCGATGCCAGGTATACAGTATACAGGTACTTGAGTGGTTGCCACGGAGAGGAGGGGGGCACACTATTTTCGAAGGCACCAGAGGGCCGGACGAGGAACAACCGTTGGAAGCTGACCAAGGAGAGATGCAACCTGGAGATAAGGAAGAACTTCCTGATGGTCAGAGCGATCAGCCAGTGGAACAGCCTGCCAGCGGAGGTTGTGAACGCCCCAACTCTGGAAGTTTTCAAGAGGAGACTGGATTGCCATCTGGCTGGGGAGGTATAGGATGTCCTACTTGTTGGACTTGATGACCTGTAAGGTCCCTTTCAACTCGAATAAATAAATAAATAAACCTGAGTCCTCATTTTGCCAACCTTGGAAGGCTGAGTCAACCTTGAGCCTACTGAGAGTTGATCTGCCAATCTGCTGGCAACCGGTAATCAGCAGAAGTAGCTTGCGGTACTGCACTCTAACCACTGCGCCATGTGCAATATTGTCCCCAACTAATTCTAATACTTAAACTCTCGATCCTTTACCTGCCCAATGTCATACTTCACCCTCCCTGCCAAGATTTCATTGTAGCTAACACCCTACTCCAAGTGTGACTTCAAAACTAATAAATGTGGACGTGTACATCAACATCTAATATTCTATGACATGTCGTTAGAGATATAGGTTGGGATGCTCATTCTATATGGATTCCATTCTACAATGAGAACGGAGCACAAAAACAATTTCTCGTTTCCCTAAAGCAATAGCGCAATGTGTAAAAATTACTTTTAGATATTTTATTGGCTCTAGCAAGCAAGCACACCGTGCTGGAGGTAGGCATTGAAATAAAAAATGATTCATATGAAAACTGCTGGCATCCTTACATGGGGAAGGTATATACAAATATAATGAGAAGAGAAGTTGGGACACCCAGCAGGGGCTCTTTGCAAATTCCTTCTGGGGTTGGAGGGATGACGTGGAACCAGAAATAATTCCCTCTCTCAACAAAGACAACGAGGTAAGATCTAAAAAGTGGGATCAGTTTGCAAGATTGATGAGTGAGCATAACGAAGGTTTCTTCTCCTACAAATCACAGCAGGGCACCAACCTTCAACTCCCTTGGTGAAAAATTAGTTCTGATCTATTTGAACGCCTGTCTGTTAAAAGCCGAGGTTTGTTTTATTTTGCCTTCATCTGCTCTCTCGTCAGTTCAACAGGTTTAGCTTTTTTCCTAAGAAAAGAGTTGGATAGCGATGTTGCTTAGAATAGAATAATAGAGTGGGGAGGGACCTTGGAGGTCTTCTAGTCCAACCCCCTGCTTAGGCAGAAAACCCTACATCATTTGAAGAATGAAAAGTTACTCCTCTAGCTTTCTATGGTAGCAACCCACATCAACTTCCTTGAAGTGTTGCCAAGATGAAAGCACAATTTAGAGAGATGGTTTTTTTTTATTTAGCGCATGGCGTTGGTCACGCTGAAACCCATAAGTCTACAATAGCATTACAGAATAATTCAGGGAGAAGTAGAAATTTAAGTCCTTTACCCAAATTTCCATTATGCCTAGAAAGATTGGATGTTGTGTTTCTTCATTGCCGACAGATGAACTGTGTATGTTTGGTTTTTAATAAGGGTTTCTTAGTTATTTTAAATATTAGATTTGTCATATGCTGTTTTATTATTGTTGTTAGCCGCCCCGAGTCTACGGAGAGGGGCGGCATACAAATCTAATAAATAAATAAATAAACCCGCCTAATCAGTATAAGAATGTTTCTTGATCGCTAGGAAGTCTAGGAGTTGGTCTGCCAGAGGGGAAAAATTAAGTGCCACGGAGGTCTGTTTTCTATTTTCTGATCTATTTATCTATCTATCTATTATTTATTTTGTCCAATACACAATGAGGGTTTTAGTGGGTATATATCTATATACACATAGTAAAATACATGATGAAAGTTATAGTAAAGTTATAGTAAAATATATCTAAGAAAGAATAGAAAAGAAGGTATAGTAATAGAACATATCAATGAAAGAATAGAAGAAGAGATAGAGGAATAGAAGAAAGGTATAGGAGATATAGGAGAGCAATAGGACAGGGGACGGAAGGCACTCTAGTGCACTTGTACTCGCCCCTTACTGACCTCTTAGGAATCTGGATAGGTCAACCGCAAATAATCTAAGGGTAAAGTGTTGGGGGTTTGGGGAGGTATTAAAATGAGATGCACCCTCTGCGACTTATACAGTTCTTTGAATGATTCTGAATGACCCCAACACTGCAAGATTCAGACAAAAAAACTCAAGATAAAATTACAGGAGTTTCTTCCTTTTGGTTTTTTTAAAAAATAGGATAGTTAAAGCCATGTAACAATATCATTTTCAGAGACATGGGGGGGAGAGAGGGAGAGAGAACTATTCTCACTTCCTTTGAGTACCGAGCTTCTATTCCTGATCATTAAATTCCAATTTGTATTTAATATTTCAAACAGCATTCAGGTGCCTGAGTGTGAATTCATTTTTCTGACTGTGAATTTTTCTCTTCTACCGCGGCTGCATTTTTTAAAAAAAAAAAACCCTTTATGTAGTTATTTCTCCATAAAGATCTGATATGAGAACAGAGTTACTTTCTTCACAGCATCCCGACACAATTTCTCCTTGATGTAGTACACATTTTTTTCTCCATCCCAGCTTGGTTCTCAGAATAGATTATCATTAAAATTCACAGACCTTGAGATTGTAATTACACAGAGAGTTGCATGTTAAGCAGAATTGAGGATGTTCTTCAGATGTTGTGTTCAACTCTTGGTGCCCCCATGGACCACAGCACAACAGCCTCTCCTGTCCTCCCACTGCCTCTTGGAGTTTGTCCAAATTCATGTTCATTGTATGGGTGACAGTATCTAACCCAGAAGTCTTCATACTTGGCAACTTTTAGGCTTATAGACTTCAATTCCCAGAATTCTCCAGCCAGCAATCACGGGCTTTCCCAAATATGCCCATGTTACACGAACACTCCACAGTCTGCATTGGTTGCCGATCAGTTTCCGGTCACAATTCAAAGTGTTGGTTATGATCTATAAAGCCCTTCATGGCACCAGACCAGATTATCTCAGGGACCGCCTTCTGCTGCACGAATCCCAGTGACCAGCTAGGTCCCACAGAGTGGGTCTTCTCCGGGTCCCGTCAACTAAATAATGTCACTTGGTGGGACCCAGGGAAAGAGCCTTCTCTGTGGCGGCCCCGGCCCTCTGGAACCAACTCCCCCCAGAGATTAGAATCGCCCCCACCCTCCTTGCCTTTCGTAAGCTACTTAAAACCCACCTCTGCCGCCAGGTGTGGGGGAACTGAGATATTCTTTCCCCCTAGGCCTTCACAATTTTATGCATGGTATGTCTGTATGTATGTTTGGTTTTTATATTAATGGGTTTTTAATCGTTTTTATTATTGGATTATTATTGTATGCTGTGTTATTATTGCTGTTAGCCACCCCGAGTCTCCGGAGAGGGGCGGCATACAAATCCAATCAATCAATCAATCAATCAATCAATCAACCAACCAACCAACAAACAAACAAACAAACAAACAAACAAACAAACAAACAAACAAACAAACAAACAAACAACCAACCAACCAACCAACCAACCAACCAAATAAATAAATAAATAAATAAATAAATAATAAGAAGTTGAAGTCCACAAGTCTTAAAGTTGCCAAGTTTGGGGAATCCTGATCTAACCATTTCATCCTCTGCCAACCCTTTCTTTTGCTTTCGATCTTTCTCAACATCTTTTTCAGTGAATACTCTCTTTTTCATTAGGTACCCAAAGTTTTGAGTTTCAGCATGAGCTCTTCAGGAATAATGTGAAGAAAATACGATTGTCCGGGAACTTCAACAATTGGAGAGTTCGTTTAATTCCCAGAAACTCAACACCATTGATTTTTATGCTGGCCCAACCAGATTCGGAGCGATAGTGACACTCCTATCTATGTGTGAAGAGTCCTACAGTTCTAAAAAAGAATACAAACATGGTAGAAACACAATCCTGTCTTATATCTCCACCAGTAATTCCTCAACTTCACCCCAGGATATTCTAAAGCTGACAAAAAGTCATTTCAACTGAGAATACAAGCTACCTAGGAAAATGATTCATATTGTTTATCCTTGAACTTCACCTTTTTCAGCCAATAGTCCTTTTGCCTTCCTTTCTCTTCTAATTTCTGTAAACATAAATGAAACATAGAATAACAGAGTTGGAAGGGACCTTGAAGGTCTTCTAGTCCAACCTCCTGCTTGAGCAAGAGCCCCTGTACTATTCCATATAAGTAGCTGTCCAGTCATCTATCTATCTATCTATCTATCTATCTATCTATCTATCTATCTATCTATCTATCTATCTATCTATCTATCTATCAATCATCTATCTATCTATCTATCTATCTATCTATCTATCTATCATGTATCTATCTATCATCTATCTATCTATCTATCTATCTATCTATCTATCTATCTATCTATCTATCATGTATCTATCTATCATGTATCTATCTATCATGTATCTATCTATCTATCTATCTATCTATCTATCTACCTACCTACCTACCTACCTACCTACCTACCTACCTACCTACTTACCTACTTACCTACTTACCTATTTACTTACTTACTTACTTACTTACTCACTTACTTACTTACTTACTTACTTATTAGACTCGTGGTGGTTCATAACAATCATATACAATGTACAAATCCAATGTTTAAAACACAATTTAAAAACCCTTATAATAAAATAATCACACAACCCAATCAAACCAGACATAAACCAAGTAGTTAGGGGAGGTCTCAATTTCCCCATGCCTGGCGGCACAAGTGAGTTTTCAACAACTTACGAAAGACAAGGAGGGTGGGGGCAGTTTTGATCTCCAGGGGGAGTTGGTTCCAGAGGGCTGGGGCTGCCACAGAGAAGGCTCTTCCCCTGGGCCCCACCAGATGACATTGCTTAGTCGACGGGACCTGGAGAAGGCCAATTCTGTAGGACCTAATCGGCCGCTGGGATTCATGCAGCAGAAGACGGTCCCGGTTATTTTGGTTACTTTCCATCCATAGTTTTTTGTCCGGCCTTCAAGTGCCTTGGAGAATAGTCTGACCCCTTCATCTTAGTTGGAGCCCCTCAAATAAATATTTGGAGCCCCTCAAATATTAACCTAAAGTTAAACAGCTGGAGTCTTGGGAAATATATCTTATTCTTGATGTCTAGGTCGCTAGCTAGCAGGATGGGAATCTGCCTTGCCCTGAATTCCATCAGCCACTCCCTGCTGAAAATTTTCTGGAGAAAGAGAAACATTCCAATCATCTTAGAGAGAAGACCAACCCAGCATACAACAGAGTCATGCCAAGATATGCCTGATATTGTTGGCTTGTTTGTAAGCTGTTAGAGCCTAGTCTGTCTCACTGTAGAAGTGGTAGATTTTAGGAGAAACCTTCCTATGCCACCACCTTTTACAATACTAGACAACACAGTATCAAAGGTAGAGTCCTTCAAGTTTCTAGATTCTATCATATCTCAAGAGTTAAAATGAGCATCCAACATCAGAAACATCATCAAAAAAACACAAGAAAGAATGCTCTTTCTGCCCAAGACAGGAAGCTCAAACTGCCCAAGGAGCTGCTGATTCAATTCTATGGAGGAATGACTGAGTCTGCCATCTGCACTTCCATAACTGTCTGGTTTGGCTTTGCAACCCAACAAGACAAATACAGATAATTAGAATTGCAGAAAAAACAATTGCTGACAAACTGCCTTCCATTGAAACATGTATACTGCATGAGTCAAAAACAGGGTTGTGAAAATTACTACAGACCCCTCACACCCTGGATGCAAAGGTTTCAGCTTCTACCCTCAAATAGAGGACTGCACACCAGAACAACTACACACAAGGATGGTTTTCCCTGATAGCGATCATTCTGCTTAACAACTAATTACCACCTGTCAAATAATTTACTAAGACTGTATGACTATTATCCTTCTCTTCTTTACTAGAATCTATTTCTTCCCACTTATTGCTATAACCATGTTGCTTGTATCTTTCAATTTATATCGTTTTTATTTGTTCCCTAGTACAATTTGATAGCTTATTAGTAACTATCACTAAGTGGTATCCCTCCAGGACCGCCTTCTGCTGCACAAATCCCAGTGACAGATTAGGTCCCACAGAGTTGGCCTTCTCTGGGTCCCGTCGACTAAACAATGTTGTCTGGCGGGGCCCAGGCGAAGAGCCTTCTCTGTGGCGGCCCCGGCCCTGTGGAACCAACTCCCCCTGGAGATTAGGACTGCCCCCACCCTCCTTGCCTTCCGTAAACTCCTGAAAACTCATTTATGTCTCCAGGCATGGGGAATTCAATATACCCCTTAGCTATTATAATGTATGTATCGTTTGTTTGAGTTGTATGATTATTTTTTATAAGGATTTTAAAAATTGTTTTTAACTATTGGATTTGTATATTGTGTATTGTTCTGTTGTGAGCCGCTCTGAGTCCTCGGAGAGGGGCGGCATACAAATCTAATTATTATTATTATTATTATTATTATTATTATTATTATTATTATTAACAACAACCCTTCCTTTCAATATTAACTGGAAGCGATATCAAGCGCTTGGATGAAAAAACAGAGTTGTTAAATGCACACAAGCTACAAGTGCAAAATACCGTAGATATTTTGGGTAGAAACAGTTTCAGAGGCTATAAAATATCTCTCTTTGGAAAGAGATTTGCAAGCTGCCATAACTTGTACGTTCTACGCTAGGAAGTATAATATTCACTGACATCACTAGTGGAATAGCTTGTTATTTTTATTTATTTACTTTGGCCCCAGTGAAATTGCTGTCAGCTCCTGAGTGAGAAAGCTGAGAAAACTTCTAAAGTTTGGCTGTCGATATTAAATCACCGAGAACTATTGCTTCAACTAACTCTTCTGCCGCGCCCATCAATAATACCTGGTGTGCCTTGTCCTTCGGAGAGTTGAAATTTAGAATGAGCTTCTCCTAAATCTCTTCTCCCTTGTTTTTTTTCTTCCTCCCTTCCCTATTCCTTCCTCTCTTCTCTTCCCTTCCTCTCCCTCCCTCTGTCCCTCCCTCCTTTCTTTCCCCTCCCTTCCTTCCACCCTTCTGTTTCCTTCTCCTTCCTTTCTCCCTTCCCCTCCCTTTTCCTCCCTCCCTCCCCTTCTCTTCCCTTCCCTTCCCCTCCTTCCCTCCTTCCCCTTCTTCTCTTCTCTCTCACATCCCTCCCCCTTCCTTCCATCTCTCCCTTCCCTTCCTTCCCCTTCCTCTTCCACTTCCCCTTCTCCATCCTCCCTCTCTCCTTCCCTTCCCCTTCCTTCTTCTCTTCCCTTCTCTTCCTTTCTCCTGTCTCCCTCCTTCCCTTCCTCTCCCTTCCTTCCTTCTCTCCCTTCCACTTTCCCTCCCTCCCTCCTTCTCTTGCTCTCCCTCCCTCCCTCCCTTCCTTCCCTTCTTTTCCCTCCTTCCCTCATAATTTTTCTCACTGAGGCATTCTGGAAGGTTTGCTCTTAAGGCCTTGAACAATGAGGAAGCGTCGTTTGAATTCCCTTGAGTGGAACCGAGCTGCCTGCTAAGTAACTTTTGATTAAAACACCTAATCTGGACAACGGAATTCAGCTGAGAACATGAAAGTACATTTCTTTGGAATTCAATATTATATAAAACCCGAGCTGGCACATTAAGCGCGAATGCTTCTGAGATTCAAGGAGGGAGATGGGGAGATCATAATTCTGACCTTGTATGTGGTACAGAATTCCTTTCACTGCTGTTTAGAGCAGGGACCTGCAACCCTGGCAACTTTAAAGAAACTGGTATGATATCACATGCAGTTCCAGCTGAGAAACATTATAGAATGACTGTTTTAATGCAAAGGGTGGGTTTTAAAAGTCCCAATACTCGTTAAATACATTAAAAACTATCTTTTCCTCTACTTCAAGGAAATTCGTTTTTCACGGGTGGTCTTGGAACGCATCCCCTGTGAAAAACGAAGGATTACTGTACCAGTAATGATGAAACTTTTTTTCCTCAGGTGTCGAAAGAGCATGGGAGCACTATCTCACATGTGAGTGCCGACACCCCATAATTCAATGCCTGGGGAGGGCGAAAACAACTTCTCCCGGAGACCCTCTGTAGGCCAGAAATGGCCTGTTTCCCAACTTCTGGTGGAACAAGTATGTATGTATGTATGTATGGATGGATGGATGGATGGATTGATTGATTGATTGATTGATTGATTGATTGATTGGATTTGTATGCCACCCCTCTCCATAGACTCGGGGTGGCTAACAACAGTGGTAAAAACAACATGCGACAATCCAATAGTAAAACAGCTAAAAACCCTTATTTTAAAACCAAACATACATACAAACATACCATACATAAATTGTAGAAGCCTAGGGGGAAAGAATATCTCAGTTCCCCCATGCCTGACGACAGAGGTGGGTTTTAAGGAGCTTACGAAAGGCAAGAAGGGTGGGGGCTATTCTAATCTTTGGGGGGAGTTGGTTCCAGAGGGCCGGGGCCACCACAGAGAAGGCTCTTCCCCTGGGTCCCGCCAAATGACATTGTTTAGTTGACGGGACCCGGAGAAGGCCAACTCTGTGGGACCTAACTAGTCGCTGGGATTCGTGCGGCAGAAGTTCATGTTTTGCCCTCCCCAGGCTCCAAAGGCTTCCCTGGAGCAGAGGGAGGGTAAAAATG
The DNA here is from genome assembly GCF_031021105.1 of Erythrolamprus reginae. NCBI lineage: Eukaryota > Metazoa > Chordata > Lepidosauria > Squamata > Dipsadidae > Erythrolamprus > Erythrolamprus reginae. The sequence continues at coordinate 4,012,297 of NC_091958.1, forward strand.
CCTTCCCCCAGCTCCCGGAGGCTCTTTGGAAGCCAAAAAACGCCCTCCCAGATCCTCTGTGCAAGCCAAAAATCAAGTGGCCGGTACACAAATGCACGTTGGAGTTGAGCTAAAGCAACAGCTCGCATACCAGTAGATATGGCTCCGCATGCCACCTGTGGCATCCGTGCCATAAGTTCGCCATCACTGCTATATACCATTGGAAGCTACTCCGCACAATTCCATTCTGCACAATTCCCATCTGGATCTGGAGTTGACAACAAAACCAACTTTGTTGTAGATACAGGTGCTGTATCTCTGACCTTCCTCAATATAAAACAATAATTTTGAAAAATCCAAGCCAAGACTGGCCATGTTCAATCGTGCTGATAGCATCATTCACATATTTCCTGGCTTGAATCATTACCGTTCCCACCTAAGAGTTTTCTGTGGGTAAGCATGTCATTTTTTGATTGATTTGTCTCTTGCAGGTAATCTATGAAGGATGGACAGGTTTTCCACAGTTTTCAGAAACTGCCTCTTACAGAAGGGTCAAGATTAATAGCCCCCTTCTGCTATTGCAGGCTTTCAAAAATAAAGTCTTAATCAAGATGCTTATTACATGCCATGATCCCCCCTAGTCTTTTTCCAATTAATAAATGGCTCTCCAAACACAGTTTAATGTACCAAGTACCAAATAATAATTAGCAATAATAAATTGGACTGGATTAACCCAGTGAATTAGAACATATTAAAGTTTGTTGCAAAAAATCAAAACCAGAAGCACACACAGATTGTGTGACACACAGACTGATTCAGTTGGATTCACAAACTTCTTTATAAACATGGTGACAGATGAATTTACAATACCATTAGCAGATTATTTCTTCAAGTAAACACAAGCAGGAGAGCAAAGAGCAATACAGAGAAGACAGAACAGAGTGCAGATTGGACAGTGCAGAATGGACTGAGCCATGCCCATTCTTAAAATTAAGTTTCCAGTTTCGATTCTCTGCACAGACTCAGAATTGTTTAGCTCTCATTGGCTGACCTTGTTCACATGACTCTTCCAGTCAAGAATACTCTAACACAGGGATAGGCAAAGTTGGCTCTTCTATGACATGTGGACTGCAATTCCCAGAATTCCTGAGGTAGTATGATTGGCTCGGGAATGCTGGGAGTTGAAGTCCACAAGTCATAGAAGAGCCAACTTTGCCTATCCCTGCTCTAACAGAACATTATTAAAGAGAGAGAGAGAGACAGACAGAGATTGATACCTATTGCATTGAAATGAAATAAAGGGAAAATATCATTCTGGCTAGATTCCTCCAAAATCTTTCAATTGACAAAGTTGCTTTTTGGAAGCACTTAGTTTTTCTGACTCAGTGACTGTACAACAGATCAAGCTACAAGCCACCAGCCACACTTTAGCTAAGCAATTCAAATTGTGATTTTAGATTGGGTGAATCACGCAAACTCCTAATTTGAGCTAATTCAGTGAAGCATGTCCCAAAGGTGTCTTCAAAAGGTAAGTGGACGTGAGACATCCCAGGAGTAGTGATGGGTGAACTGAACCCGCACAATTCGGGTCCGTACTGAATTTTGCAATGTTCGGTATGCCGAACACGAACATGAAATTTTTCCAAAGTTCGGGCAAAGTTCAGGGTCATGTTCGGCGTTCGGAGCTTTGACGTCACCGGCAGGTTGCTAAGGACGCCAAGGTGATCACTTCCTGGATTCCATGGAATCCAGGAAGTAATCACCATGGTGTCCTTAGCAACCTGCCGATGACATCAAAGCTCCGCCCCCAGAATCTCTTCATGGGAGGGATTCCCCATTCGGGTTCGAGTTTGGGTTTGGTTCGGGTTCGGCCGAATTTTTCATAAAATCCGGCCGAACATGCCGAACCCGAACACCGTTGGGTTCGCCCATCACTACCCAGGAGCAATAATAGGAAACACAGGTTTGTAATAAATAGTGGTTTTATCTTCAAAAGAATATATACTATACATACACATTCTATAGTCAGAGGTCAAACAAGCAGCAATTACAGCAAGGAAAATCACACAGTGAGAGAGAGATGCAGGGTATCTTCTTATTATACAGGCTCTTAAAGGGATAACAACCAAAAACCTTGCTCATTCATTCCCATCATTACATCATTGCAGCAGCTTCTCAGCTTTTAAATCAGTACGGAGACATTGTGTTTCCATGAAGACCATGTCACTCAAAAACCTACATTCCAGACAAATCTTAATTTCCTACACTTTCATGAAGGTGGAATCCAAATTTGGACAACTCAAGAGAAAGTTTAAATGCATCTAATTCTTTATCATTTCAAAGAGAATTATTCATGCTCCTCACTTACATAGTTCAGTATTTTATTTCCCCCTCTCACTTTCAAATTGCTAGTTCTTCTCTGATCTTTCCATGGCAAGAGGGTGGGAAAAGAGATATACTTCTCAGAAAACGCTTTGATGGGTCTTATAATGAGTGAAGAAAAAGAACGGCTAATAGAAAATGATATCATCATATATATCATCCAGGATAGTGACAATCTCCCTTGGGCTCCGCTGTTGTAGACAGATTTGTGAGACCACAGAGGTAGCGACACACATTAGATGGATTACATGCTGCAATTTGTGGGACTTTCTTTTTTTGGCTGAAAGGGAAAAGATATGTTCTACTACTTTTGGGACAAAAAGCTCACATGTTCCAGTGGAAAATGTGGTGGTCCTTGAAAAGCTGGAGGGAGGATGTGTAGAGGGAGAGTGAGGAAGAGGAGGAAGAGGGAGGAGGAGGAGAAGAAGAGGAGGAGGAGAGGAGGAGAAAGAGGAGGAGAAAAAGACAGTAAGTAAGGAAGGAAGGAAGGAAGAAAGGAAGAAAGAAAGGAAGGAAGATAGGAAGAAAGATAGGAAGGAAGGAAGGAAGGAAGTGAGGGAAGGAAGGAAGGAAGGAAGGAAGGAAGGAAGGAAGTCATTGTTAGGGTGATTGGAACTGGAATTCATCCCTCTCTTAATCTTGGAAGTACTGGGATACCACCAAAAAGTTCAGGGATACAACATCTGTTCGTTGAAGACCAAAAGGAAAAGACAGATTAGTCACGAGAAGCTTAAACTTTTAAAAACTTTCAAATTTGGCAGAACGTTGTGGTGATCTCAATGCCAGGGTTCAAACGAAGTCCACACCATGTGGGGGATGAAACAAGCTCTGTGCCCACACACTCTGCACATGATTCTGCCCAGAGCTCAGAGTCCTATCAAAAGACATCAGAGGCACAGTGGAACATGTTTTAAAGCTTGTTCAGGCTTCCTTTGACAGCTAATGTGGCCTTTACAGGGAAGATTTTCGAGCAAAATCCCATTCCTGCTGCACAAGCAATGAAACTGCCTCCTGCCAGAGCACTAAGTGGAAGAGTCAGAGAATGGATCACTCATCCTTTCTAATCTCCTCATTATGGCTTCCTTGTCATCCTAAATTATACGTCTGTGAAGGTACCTGGCTTAATTGTCTTCTAAATCACTCTTCTATCTGGCTCTTTGCTAAATGTATCATCGGTGGGGAATATTTTAATTAATTTGAAAAAAGGCCTTGAATTTTTTACCTCTTAAATTTATGAGTCTGAATTCCTATAAAATGTATACAATGTCCTTCCCTTTCCCTCCCTTCCCTTCCCTCTCCCTCTCCTTCCCTCCTTCCCTCCATCAATGCCTCTCTTCCTTCCCTCCATCAATGCCTCTCTTCCTTCCCTCCATCAATGCCTCTCTTCCTTCCCTCCATCAACGCCTCTCTTCCTTCCCTCCATCAACGCCTCTCTTCCTTCCCTCCATCAACGCCTCTCTTCCTTCCCTCCATCAATGCCTCTCTTCCTTCCCTCCATCAATGCCTCTCTTCCTTCCCTCCATCAATGCCTCTCTTCCTTCCCTCCATCAATGCCTCTCTTCCTTCCCTCCATCAACGCCTCTCTTCCTTCCCTCCATCAATGCCTCTCTTCCTTCCCTCCATCAATGCCTCTCTTCCTTCCCTCCATCAACGCCTCTCTTCCTTCCCTCCATCAATGCCTCTCTTCCTTCCCTCCATCAATGCCTCTCTTCCTTCCCTCCATCAATGCCTCTCTTCCTTCCCTCCATCAATGCCTCTCTTCCTTCCCTCCATCAATGCCTCTCTTCCTTCCCTCCATCAATGCCTCTCTTCCTTCCCTCCATCAATGCCTCTCTTCCTTCCCTCCATCAATGCCTCTCTTCCTTCCCTCCATCAATGCCTCTCTTCCTTCCCTCCATCAATGCCTCTCTTCCTTCCCTCCATCAATGCCTCTCTTCCTTCCCTCCATCAATGCCTCTCTTCCTTCCCTCCATCAATGCCTCTCTTCCTTCCCTCCATCAATGCCTCTCTTCCTTCCCTCCATCAATGCCTCTCTTCCTTCCCTCCATCAACGCCTCTCTTCCTTCCCTCCATCAATGCCTCTCTTCCTTCCCTCCATCAACGCCTCTCTTCCTTCCCTCCATCAACGCCTCTCTTCCTTCCCTCCATCAATGCCTCTCTTCCTTCCCTCCATCAACGCCTCTCTTCATTCCCTCCATCAACGCCTCTCTTCCTTCCCTCCATCAACGCCTCTCTTCCTTCCCTCCATCAATGCCTCTCTTCCTTCCCTCCATCAATGCCTCTCTTCCTTCCCTCCATCAATGCCTCTCTTCCTTCCCTCCATCAATGCCTCTCTTCCTTCCCTCCATCAATGCCTCTCTTCCTTCCCTCCATCAATGCCTCTCTTCCTTCCCTCCATCAATGCCTCTCTTCCTTCCCTCCATCAATGCCTCTCTTCCTTCCCTCCATCAATGCCTCTCTTCCTTCCCTCCATCAATGCCTCTCTTCCTTCCCTCCATCAATGCCTCTCTTCCTTCCCTCCATCAATGCCTCTCTTCCTTCCCTCCATCAATGTCTCTCTTCCTTCCCTCCATCAATGCCTCTCTTCCTTCCCTCCATCAATGCCTCTCTTCCTTCCCTCCATCAATGCCTCTCTTCCTTCCCTCCATCAATGCCTCTCTTCCTTCCCTCCATCAATGCCTCTCTTCCTTCCCTCCATCAATGCCTCTCTTCCTTCCCTCCATCAATGCCTCTCTTCCTTCCCTCCATCAATGCCTCTCTTCCTTCCCTCCATCAATGCCTCTCTTCCTTCCCTCCATCAATGCCTCTCTTCCTTCCCTCCATCAACGCCTCTCTTCCTTCCCTCCATCAACGCCTCTCTTCCTTCCCTCCATCAACGCCTCTCTTCCTTCCCTCCATCAACGCCTCTCTTCCTTCCCTCCATCAACGCCTCTCTTCCTTCCCTCCATCAACGCCTCTCTTCCTTCCCTCCATCAATGCCTCTCTTCCTTCCCTCCATCAATGCCTCTCTTCCTTCCCTCCATCAATGCCTCTCTTCCTTCCCTCCATCAATGCCTCTCTTCCTTCCCTCCATCAATGCCTCTCTTCCTTCCCTCCATCAATGCCTCTCTTCCTTCCCTCCATCAATGCCTCTCTTCCTTCCCTCCATCAATGCCTCTCTTCCTTCCCTCCATCAATGCCTCTCTTCCTTCCCTCCATCAATGCCTCTCTTCCTTCCCTCCATCAATGCCTCTCTTCCTTCCCTCCATCAATGCCTCTCTTCCTTCCCTCCATCAATGCCTCTCTTCCTTCCCTCCATCAATGCCTCTCTTCCTTCCCTCCATCAATGCCTCTCTTCCTTCCCTCCATCAATGCCTCTCTTCCTTCCCTCCATCAATGCCTCTCTTCCTTCCCTCCATCAACGCCTCTCTTCCTTCCCTCCATCAACGCCTCTCTTCCTTCCCTCCATCAACGCCTCTCTTCCTTCCCTCCATCAACGCCTCTCTTCCTTCCCTCCATCAACGCCTCTCTTCCTTCCCTCCATCAATGCCTCTCTTCCTTCCCTCCATCAATGCCTCTCTTCCTTCCCTCCATCAATGCCTCTCTTCCTTCCCTCCATCAATGCCTCTCTTCCTTCCCTCCATCAACGCCTCTCTTCCTTCCCTCCATCAACGCCTCTCTTCCTTCCCTCCATCAACGCCTCTCTTCCTTCCCTCCATCAATGCCTCTCTTCCTTCCCTCCATCAATGCCTCTCTTCCTTCCCTCCATCAATGCCTCTCTTCCTTCCCTCCATCAATGCCTCTCTTCCTTCCCTCCATCAATGCCTCTCTTCCTTCCCTCCATCAATGCCTCTCTTCCTTCCCTCCATCAATGCCTCTCTTCCTTCCCTCCATCAATGCCTCTCTTCCTTCCCTCCATCAATGCCTCTCTTCCTTCCCTCCATCAATGCCTCTCCCTCTCTTCCATCAATACAACCAACTTTTTATTTATTTATTTTATTTATTTATTTATTCATTCATTTGTTCAATACACAATACATATGGAAGAGAGTAGACATGAAGTAATATATATAAAGATAATATGTAAAAATAGAGGAGAAGATATATGAAAGGAAGAAAATATATATGATATATGAGATAAAGGAGAGACAATTGGACAGGGGACGAAAGGCACACTAGTGCACTTATGTACGCCCCTTAATGACCTCTTAGGAACCTGGAGAGGTCAATCGTGGAGAGTCTAAGGGAAAAATGTTGGGGGTTAGGGGTTGACACTACTGAGTCAGGTAATGAGTTCCACACTTCGACAACTCGATTGCTAAAGTCATTTTTTTTACAGTCAAGTTTGGAGCGGTTAATATTAAGTTTGAATCTGTTGCGTGCTCTTGTGTTGTTGCGGTTGAAACTGAAGTAGTCATTGACAGGCAGGACATTGCAGCATATGATCTTGTGGGCAATACTTAAATCGTGTTTTAGGCGCCGCAGTTCTAAGCTTTCTAGACCCAGGATTGTTAGTCTATTTTCGTAGGATATTCTGTTTCGAGTGGAGGAGTGAAGGGCTCTTCTGGTGAAGTATCTTTGGACATTTTCAACTTCTCCCTGTGTGTGTGGCTATTCCTAAATTCCCCTCTCCCTTTAGAGTTCATCAAAGGAAATATTTTTAATTGACAATTTCTTGAGTAGAGGTAATGATGGTTTTTTCTTTCTTTCTGGTTCTTTTTTCTTCTTGGTCATCCATCCATACCTGCTAGAAATCACACCATTCTGGATGTCTTTGATGGTCTTTTCGCAGCCTGCAACTTGGTGTTCTTCGGTGCTTAAATCCGGCTGAGTTTGCCAACCATCATCGTCTCCGTCTTCAAAACTCCAATAAGACCTCTCTCTCTCTCTCTCTCTCTCTCCTGCCAACTCATCGGCTTATTTTGAACTTCTTTTCTCAAAACGTCGAGCTTGAGAAACTCTGAACACCTTATCTCCTTCATTCCCTTCTATTTTCCCAAACTGAGCTTATCGGCTCTGGGTAGCGTTTGTGTGTTAGGGAGATGTTAGTATGGAAGCTTGACTCACTGCAAGCAGATACATTTTTAAAAAATAAGATGCATTTGATTTCTTAGCCATGGATCTCCCTTTTCCAATAAAGCTAATCAGATTTCATCTTACGAATGGAATATAAGGAATAGCATCGCCTAACCCCCAAAATTTTACCCTTAGACTATCCACTGTTGGTCTCTCCCAATTCCTAAGAGATCAGGGCATGTATAAGTGCACCAGTGTGCCTTCCCTCCCCTGTCCTAATGTTTCTCTTTCACTAGTACAGGGGTATCTCTACTTAAGAACGCCTCTACTTAAGAACTTTTCTAGATAATGTTCTGTCGGGCTCTCTGGTAGACTCCTCCCAAAAATTCACAGGTACAAATTTCAGACACACACACGTTTGAAAATTCAAAACAATGTTCTTTATAATGAAAAGTCACTTAAACCAAGCCCTCTTTTGGTATAGCAAAGAGCACTGGTCTCCAAACAAACTGGTAATTTGTACAAGTCCCTTATCAGTTCTGTGATACTTAGCTTGCAGCTGGGAGGCAATTCACAGTCCTTCTTCTTTCACAAAGTGAAACACACTTTGCTCTGGTTTAGTTTCAAAGCGGGGGAAAATCAGCACACAAAAGGTCAAAGTCAGCAAAGCAGTCATGAAACACAAGGATCAGATAATCCTCCACAATGGCCAAACCCACAGGCTGCTCTTTATAGCAGCCTCACTAATGACCACAGCCCCACCCAACCACAGGTGGCCTCATTTTCTTTGATAATAATCTCTCAGTTGTTGTTGCCTATGCATCGCTCTCTGCATGCGTGGCTGTATCATTAACTCTTGTTCTGAATCCAAGGAGGAGCTAGAGAATTGATCTCCTTCTGAGCTGTCTGCCCCACTCTCCTCCTCCCTGTCACTCATGTCTTCTTGGTCAGAGGAGCCTTCATCAGCAGATTCCACCGGGGGCAAAACAGGCCTGCAGCATGTGGATGTCTCCCCCACATCCACAGTCCTTGGTGCAGGGGCAGGGGCAGAGCTAACCACAACAGATAAGAACCGAGTGTTCACATTCTGCACATGTGAACACTCGGTTCTTATCTAGAAAAGTTCTTAAGTAGAGGCGTTCTTAAGTAGAGATATGATGACGAGACGGTTAAATAACCAAGCTGAAACAGAATTTTATAAAACTTGGCAGAAAGTTTACAACTGGTGGAACACACAAAAAAAAGATTCTTAAAGATATTAAAACAAAGTATTGAATAGTTAAATTTATTAGATTGAATATATTATATAGTGATATTTGATAGATAAGTTTATTTCTTTTTTTTCAAATTGATTTTAATTATTTTAATTATAATTATATAACTGCTGGAAAGTATTGAAAAGTTAAGATTTTTATGTCAGCATATATTACATAGAGATATTTTATTGATAAGTTTACTTTTCTGTATTGATCTAAATTAGAATTAGGTTGGGGGTTTTTTGTATTAAGAAGACTTCTATATTGAGCGGAGCAATTGTAGCTCCTTTTTGTGTTAAATGTTGTATGTCTTGTCCTGTCTTATATTTAAAAAAATTAATAATATATATATATATATATATAAAAGAACCGAGTGTTCAATATTTTTTTGCCCCTTCTTAAGAACCATTTTCTACTTAAGAACCCAAGCCCAGAAAAAATTCCCAGGAAATTTGAGAGCGGCACGAAGGCCCGGCCAGTTTCCTGCCATTCCCCCTTTAATCCCGGCCATCTTGGGTTTTTCTGGGCTGCCAGAGGAGCCTTTCAGTGGCGCTTAAGGAGGCTTTGGCAGTCCAGAGTGAACGGAGTGTTTTCCTTTTTCTGGGTGCTTGGAGAGGGAATAAATCTCTGCCAGTGCCCAGAGAAAAGAAACGCTCCCTTCGCTCTGGGCAGCGACTGTCCTCCTCCTCTTCCTCCTCCTCCTCTTCTTCCTCCTCCTCCTCTTCTTCCTCCTCCTCCTCCCACCCAAATTCCGAGCTTTTATTTCTTTCCTAATGGGTTTGCACGCATTATTTGCTTTTACATTGATTCCTATGGGAAAAATTGCTTCTACTTTACAAACTTTTCTACTTAAGAACCTGGTCATGGAACGAATTAAGTTCTAAACTAGAGGTACCACTGTATCATGTATATAAATATTATTATATCTTTATATACCACACATACGTACTTGACAAAACAAACAAACAAACAAACAAATAAATAGAAACATAGAAGTAAATAAATAAAATGAATTGCACTCCCAAAACAACAACAACCAAACTCCAAGAAAAATCTAGATGGGGTCTGGAAACCATTAGAGGTGGGGAATCCCACGAGGAAATTCCAGGGGCGGAGCTTTGACGTCACTGAGACGTCCTTCCTGGCCGGCTGAAATGGGGACTCCAGGAAGGACGTCTCAGTGACGTCAACACTCTGCCCCTGGAATACCCTCGTGGGATTCCCCACCTCCTTTTGCACCTCCTGACCGTCCGACAGATCCCCGGCTGTTCTGGAAACCGCCACCACCCAGCTGTCACCTTCAGAAACAGCTGGGGTGCTTCTCGGCAGTCTCCCGAATGTGGAACCCGGAAGTTCGGCAAAAGTTTGGGTTCAGGAGAGCACCGGGAAGCGCCCCGACTGTTCTGGAAAGTGACACCTGGCCGCCGGTGTTTCCTGGCGCTTTCCCAAGCGCCGAACTTGAAAGTTCAGCCAAAGTTCGGGTTTGGGTTCGGGTGCCGAACCCGAACTTTTATAAAAATTTGGGTGCCGAATTTCGAACTTCGTTGGGTTCGCCCAACACTAATCGTTACACATGCACCCAATGCTACATAGAGCGATGCAAGATAAGTGGAATAAAAAGAGAGACGTCCTTCTCCATCAAAGCATATGTTCCAGTGAATATTCAAATCTAATTTCTTCTGAAGATTTTTTTAAAAAAATTAAACCTCTATAGATTCGGATCCCCACATCTATTTTAGAGGCCTTTATTTAAATCAGATAGGGCTTTAAGGTTAAAAGGTAAAATGAAGTCCAATTAATTTGCCTGGTTTATTATGCACTCCAAAACGCCATACATTTAATTGGAAGTAAAAGCAATTAATTCGGTATCCACAAGGGTGTGTATAAGTTTATAGCTTCGCCTGCATAATATATGAACAATTCCCTCTGTGATCCAGGAACTTATCTCCTGCAAATAGTTCGGTCATTTTGGGTACAATTGCCAAAATGAAACATTCTATTATCATATCACTGCGCACTCAACTAATTTATGCACGTCCTCTGCAACACTTGATTTATGTTTATTTCCCCTCTTACCTTTAAAGAACCAGATTTTTCTTTTCTGCCGACAATCAATACCTCCGCTCTATCTTCTGCCCGGGCCGACTGTGCACGGATAACTAAAGCTGTCCCAGCATCTGATAAATTTCTCAGTGCAACTAAAGCTCCATTGGGTTCCACCTTGAAGTCTGGGCTGGAAACTTCAAAGTTCAATTTGTGATTTTCTTGACAGTCATCAAATACCACTAAGGGGGAGGAAGTGTGAAAGAAAGAGAGAAAGAAACAAGGTCAAAAGTGTCCATGAAGTATCATGTCATTGCTAGTTAGTTGGCTAGTGTTAGAGACCTTATTTGGAGGTCTCTGTGCTTTCAATTTTAATTATTGTAAACAGTTCTATAACAATGAACAACAAGGAAGGGAGTGGACACTGAAGGGAGAAGAAGGGAGGAAGGGAGGGAGGGAGGAAGGAAGGAAAGGGAAATGGGAGAGGAAGGAAGGGAAGCAGGAAAAGCTGAAGGGAAAAGAAGGGAAGAGGGAAGGAAGAAAGGAAGGAGAAGGGAGTGTGAGGAGGGAGGGAGGAAGAAAGGACGGAGAAGCTAAAGGGAAAAGAAGGGAGGAGGGAAGGGAGGGAGGGAGGGTGGGAAGGAAGGAAGGAAGGAAAACAGGAAAAGCTGAAGGGAAAAGAAGGGAGGAGGGAAGGAAGAAAGGAAGGAGAAGGGAGTGTGAGGAGGGAGGGAGGAAGAAAGGAAGGAGAAGCTAAAGGGAAAAGAAGGGAGGAGGGAAGGGAGGGTGGTAGGGAAGGAAGGATGGAAATAAGGAAGGAAGGAAAACAGGAAAAGCTGAAGGGAAAAGAAGGGAGGAGGGAAGGAAGAAAGGAAGGAGAAGGGAATGTGAGGAGGGAGGGAGGGAGGAAGAAAGGAAAGAGAAGCTAAAGGGAAAAGAAGGGAGGAGGGAAGGGAGGGTGGTAGGGAAGGAAGGAAGGAAGGAAGGAAGGAAGGAAGGAAGGAAGGATATCAGCATTTCTCCAATGGACTCATAATGTACAGAATGCTAAATTGTAAATCACAGTTTGCAAACCGGTCTCACACTAATATATAATCCAATATTTAATACTATTCACTGCCTATCCAACCCAATTCTCCCCATCCATCCCAATCTTGTTTTCAAACTATATAACCTGTTATTGTTTAGCGGCAATGTCACAAAACATGTTCCAATGTCAATTGGTGATTCAAAAAGAAAGGCCGGATGGTTAAGTCCACACATTATCACATCCACTTTAGACAGCACTTTATGGCTTTATACAATATATGAATTTATCGCGCCTTAAGTGCTTCAGAGCTATTGTGCACCTGATAAATAGAAAATAAAGGCACCTTCCAGCAGGCTACAGATTGAAATTTATTCACCAAATCATTAACAGAAACTAGATTAAACCTACTTGAATTATAGCCACTACTGTGGGAGTAGTTACTCCAGGTTTATAAGGCGAGAAACAGCAGGCTTGAACAAAATGTTTTCAGTAAATAATTATGGAATAATTGGTTTGGGGCCTGGCCTGGCCATCTAAAATCCTTAAGGCTAAGAAAAGCAGTTTTGTGATAATAATTTTGTTTTATATTAAGAACCAATTCTGTTGGTTTGATGGAAATTACTGTAGGATGATTGGTTTCACAATCCAAGCACCTCCCTAAATATATGAATTTCCACACTTCAGCAGTGTGATAATTGTTATTGTGCAGACTGCTGTAATTATGTTCAGCAAGGGTTTTTCTTTATGGAAAGCTGATCACATCTACAGCTTCAAGCAGCATCTCTAACGGGCGGTGGAGTTTTCGGCGCTTAGAGACGCAGCGTTTATGAAAACACAAGTTACGTGAATGACACCCATATGGAAATCAAGGATTCTCTAGTAGAGAATTTGCTGAGACTTTGACATCTTCAGGAGAGATGGAAAGATTCCTGCATAAAACTAATGAATAGTGATGGGCGAACTGAACCCACACAATTTGGGTCCATACCAAATTTTGCGGGGTTCGGTATGCCGAACACGAAATTTTTCCAAAGTGTGGGCAAAGTTCGGGGTCATGTTCGGCGTTTGAAGCTTTGACATCACCGGCAGGTTGCTAAGGACGCCAAGGTGATCACTTCCTGCATTCCATGGAATCCAGGAAGTGATCACCTTGGCGTCCTTAGCAACTTTCCAGTGACGTCAAAGCTCCGCCCCCGGCATCTCTTCATGGGAGGGATTCCCCAGCCCCTTCAAAGGGAGGTCTTCACGTAAAAATAAACATGTTTATTTTTACGTGAAAGGACCACCCTTTGCTTGCAGTGCCGCTGCAGTGTCCTTTTTTGTAAAAATAACAATGTTTATTTTTACGTGAAGACCTCCCTTTGAAGGAGCTGGGGAATCCCTCCCACAAAGAGATTCCAGGGGCAAAGCTTTGACATCACCGCAAGGTTGCTAAGGATGCCAAGGTGATCACTTCCTGGATTCCATGGAATCCAGGAAGTGATCACCTTGGCATCCTTAGCAACCTTCCGGTGACGTCAAAGCTCCGCCCCTGGAATCTCTTCATGGAAGGGATTCCCCGTTCGGGTTCGAGTTTGGGTTCGGTTTGGGTTCGGCCAAATTTTGCGTAAAATTCGGCCGAACGTGCCGAACCCGAACACTGTTGGGTTCGCCCATCACTACCAATGAATCAACCAGAAAAGTCCAGTTGCCTCCTGAAAAAGCACCTTTGTTTTCCTGCAGATGTTTTATTACCAAATTAAGTAACATCATCAATGCTAGTAGAAAAATGCAAATTGCATCTTTATTTATACTTATACTTCATATTTCTTAACTGCCCATTTCATTCTAGCACTGATGATGTTATATAGTTTGGTAATGAAACATCTACAAGAAAAACAACCAAGCTCAGAGAAGAGCAAGGACCCCACCAGTTTAACTCTTGAGCTACAAATATTTCCTTCTAGCAGTCAATCTCATACTGTTAGAGAAATGTTACTGCTCGTAAGACAACACCATTGAAAAACTGAGGAAGAAGAGAGAGAATGTAATTCAAGAGAAGGTGATCAGAAGTCCCCCCCCCCCTTACTAAAATACAATAAAATTAATTTACTTGAAACTGGACACATATCTACAGGGGGTGGACAACAAAATTGAAACACTTGACTTTTCGGTATCATAATGTTTGAACATGTTCAAATCAATCAAAACTTGACATATGTTAATGTTTTTTTTTAAATTCAATTATTTGATATGTTTTTTTAAACTACATTTTTGTTTTTACAGAAATTTAAGGAAATTGGTTATAACCTTCTAGAAATGGCAGACCTCTCAGTCTTTCAAAGAGGCCAAATTGTTGGTGCTCGAAGGGCAGGTGCTAATGTAACAGAAAGTGCCCGGATGTTTGGCATTTCAAGAGGTCATGTCTCAAAAGTCATGACTGCTTTTGAAAGAGAAGGGAAAACGTCCTCAGCCAAGCACAGGTCTGGTCGAAAGTCGAAGTTGTCCGAGAGAGACTGTCGGACTCCAAAGCGAATTGTGAGAGCGGATCGCAAGACCGCAGCTCCTAAAATCACTGCAGAGCTCAACAGACACCTACAGAACCCAGTGTCCACAAAAACTGTTCAAAGGGAGCTTCACAAATCTGTATAGTCTGGAGGACAGAAGGAAAAGGGGGGGGGGGGCATGATCGAAACATTTAAATAGGTTAAAAGGTTAAATAAGGTTCAGGAGAGAAGTGTTTTTAATAGGAAAGTGAACACAAGAACAAGGGGACACAATCTGAAGTTAGTTGGGCAAAAGATCAGAAGCAACATGAGAAAATATTATTTTACTGAAAGAGTAGTAGATCCTTGGAACAAACTTCCAGCAGATGTGGTTGGTAAATCCACAGTAACTGAATTTAAACATGCCTGGGGTAAACATATATCCATTGCAAGATAAAATACAGGAATTAGTATAAGGGCAGACTAGATGGACCATGAGGTCTTTTTCTGCCATCAGTCTTCTATGTTTCTATGTTTCTATTCCATGGAAGAGCTGCAAGGGGTTTCCATTTTTCTGTCCACCCCCTGTACTTCAGAACTTTAGGATGCTGACAACAATGGGACCTTTAATGGTCAGGCGCTTCAAAGGTGGTTAAAATCTATTCCTTAATATGGAATACATAACGAGCCATTGATATAATGGGGCTCTTTACTGCAGTACTGATTTTCCTCACTGAAAATTCAGTTCACACACACAGATATCCCTCAGCTGTAGCCAGATCCTAAATATAGAATGAAATTGGAAGCAAAAGTTTTAGATCTGAGCAATTAAACTATTCATTTATTGACATCTATAAGGTTCTTCGTAAAGTTGCTTCTGCCAAGTGAACATCTTTATTGTGTTTAATATGCCGTATGGCCTAGAACGAGATCCAAAATCGACGATGGAAAGCTTGGAGGCTGTGCCAAATATTTCCTAATGGGAAAAAGAAAAACCCAAGCAACCTATATTTTTTACGAATGCCTGCTGCTTAATACCGACTTTGTTAGCATAAGATCTGGTGCCAGGTCCTTCGGTGAACTTCTGAAGTAAACATAAAGCTTATCTGCCAGCAAGTTATTTATGTGGTATCGATTTATTTACTCATTCCTGGAACTCTTATTCATCTTCATGGAAAGTCCAGTCCAAGTAACCCCATTTAAGTTTAAGTTTTCTCCGGGACCGTCTTCTGCCCAGCGACCAGTTAGGTCCCACAGAGTTGGCCTTCTCCGGGTCTCGTCAACTAAACAATGTCGTTTGGCAGGACCCAGGGGAAGAGCCTTCTCTGTGGCGGCCCTGACCCTCTGGGACCAACTCCCCCCAGAGATTAGAATTGCCCCCACCCTCCTCGCCTTTCGTAAGCTCCTTAAAACCCACCTCTGCCGCCAGGCATGGGGGAACTGAGATACACTTCCCCCTGGGCCTTTACAATTTTATGCATGGTATGTCTGTCTGTATGATTGGTTTTATAACAAGGGTTTTTAGCTGTTTTAATATTGGATTGTCACATGCTGTTTTTATCACTGTTGTTAGCCGCCCCGAGTCTACGGAGAAGGGCGGCATACAAATCCAATAAATGAATGAATGAATGAATGAATGAATGAATGAATAAATAAATAAATAAAGTTTTATTAGATTTGTATGCCGTCCCTCTCCAAAGACTCGGGGCGACTCACAACAACAGCAATACAATATACAAAGTACAAATCCAATATAAGTTAAAAACAATTTAAAACCCATAAATATTAAAAAAATAATCATTACTGCACAATCACACAATTCTTATATATTACAGTCAGAAAAAAGGGGGTGCTGGGGGGAGAAGATAGTTATTCCCCCCATGCCTGGTGACATAGATAGGTCTTCAACATCTTGCGGAAGGCGGGAAGAGTAGGGGCAATTTGAATCTCTGGGGGGGAGTTGATTCCAGAGGGCTGGGGCCACCACAGAGAAGGCTCTTCCCCTGGGTCCCACCAAACGGCATTGTTTAGTCGATGGGACCCAGAGAAGGCCAACTCTGTGGGACCTAATTGGCTGCTGGGATTTGTGCGACAGAAGGCAGTCCTGGAGGTATTCTGGTCCGATGCCACAAGTAGAGAACCAACATTATCCGACATTGAGAAATGACACTATTTTCTAAAGCAAAATTGTTTCCTTTCATTGGAAAAATATTTACCGTATGAAAAAAATTGCAATTACTGTATTGGGTTTTGTTTTGTTTCAGCAAGATATGAACAAACAGTTGGTTATCCTCCAAATTTCACACATCTGTGATGCAAATTTCTAGTTAAAAATGTGTACCACAGTGGCACTAGAGGAACTGATCAGAAAAAACCTACAATAGTACAGTAAACCCGCCATGCATTCTATTAAGAAAATTGCTTGCAAAAAAAACCCAGGACGGCATAAAAATGAATGTTATTAGAAAATGCATATTCAAAGGTGAAGTTGAAAAAGACTGCAAGCGTTATCTATCTTGTTGAACCATCTCCACTGCTGTTGTTTTAAACTCACTTTTTGTGATGCCAAGAAAGATTTGATTTAATTCCAAGAAACTCTTGGAGATTAAATAGGAAGAATTGATTGATTATTAAAACTAAGGGCAAATTCCATTCCTGAGGAGTAATCACATATCAGCCGAGGCAGAAAAATGGGATGCCTCTATTTCTCTCAAAATAGTTTCCACAAATCACAACAAATTCCTTCAGAAAAAAAGATGGCGCCACTTGAAGAGTTGGATTAACGTCTTAAAATAATGGCATTTTTCCTCAGACTCGTGGAAAATCTGAAAGAAAAGATGGTTCCTTAATGTTGTGGTTGGCTCTGGGCCAGCTCCTGTTCTGAGGACTGTGGATGTTGATTTGGGAGAATTCTCACGTTCTCAGAGACCGGTTTTACTGCCAACAGCTTCGGACAGTGACGATTCTGTGTCAAGGGCATAAAATGTATCAGGAAAGACTTAATGAACTCAATCTGTATAGTCTGGAGGACAGAAGGAAAAGGGGGGACATGATCGAAACATTTAAATATGTTAAAGGGTTAAATAAGGTTCAGGAGGGAAGTGTTTTTAATAGGAAAGTGAACACAAGAACAAGGGGACACAATCTGAAGTTAGTTGGGGGAAAGATCAAAAGCAACGTGAGAAAATATTATTTCACTGAGAGAGTAGTAGATCCTTGGAACAAACTTCCAGAAGACGTGGTTGATAAATCCACAGTAACTGAATTTAAACATGCCTGGGATAAACATATATCCATTGTAAGATAAAATGCAGGAAATAGTATAAGGGCAGACTAGATGGACCATGAGGTCTTTTTCTGCCGTCAGTCTTCTATGTTTCTATGTTTCTAAGGGCAGACTCTGGGAGTGAAGCGGGATTGGATGGTGAGGCAGGCAGCCCATTAGCTAATTACCCCATTAGTGAGTCATCATCATCAGACTCAGAGGAAGATGGATTAATAGATGCTCGCAGGCACAGGTTTATGACGAGAAGGGAACAATTGCGCAAGTATTATAGAAGATAAGGGAGGACACCTGTGGCTGGGGCAACTAGGCTAATGGGGCTGCTGATAAATTGCCAGCGTCGTTGAGAGCCTGAGTGGGAGATTATCCGTTTGGAGAAGGACGAGTGTTGTTTGATTTGGGGCTGTTTCAAGATACACAAAGACTGTTTGGATATTTTACGGTTAAATACATTTTGTGGACTCTTGAAGGGGGGTGGCTGTGACTCCTTCACAGCTGCCTTTATCAGCTCTGTGTTGTTTTTAGTTTTTCGCAGCATTCAAGGCTTGTGGTTTGTTGAAGAGCACTTTGGCTGTTTTAAAGTGCATGCGTACAATACTTTTGTTTTGATAAACCGACTCCGATTTACTTTACAATTGCATGTGTGTTTGAATTTACATTTCTGACTTAATTGGGGCTCGTAACATGAAACCTGGCACAACACTTAATAATGGCAGAGGGCATTAAATCCAAAGCATTTCTTCATTTGTGATGTGTGTGCACAATGCTGACCTTCAAGATGGTGGTCAAGGCCTCACAATCAAATCCTGCACAATTTTTATACATGTCACACTCTGAGTACCTCAAAATGTTCCAGGGTTTTGATTATGTCGCCTTGGCCACCACCTTGGATATTCACAGGTATCCTTCTAAAGTCTATGAAATTTTTATTCCTTTGTTTGCTTGTTCACCTTTATTTTAGTGACATTTCTCCTTATTCTTATTTCGTTCTCTTGCTCCTCTCCTGCTTCCACATCATCTTAAGTCATAGAAACATAGAAGACTGACGGCAGAAAAAGACCTCATGGTCCATCTAGTCTGCCCTTATACTATTTCCTGTATTTTATCTTAGGATGGATATATGTTTATCCCAGGCATGTTTAAATTCAGTTACTGTGGGTTTACCAACCACGTCTGCTGGAAGTTTGTTCCAAGGATCTACTACTCTTTCAGTAAAATAATATTTTCTCACGTTGCTTTTGATCTTTCCCCCAACTAACTTCAGATTGTGTCCCCTTGTTCTTGTGTTCACTTTCCTATTAAAAACACTTCCCTCCTGAACCTTATTGAACCCTTTAACATATTTAAATGTTTCGATCATGTCCCCCCTTTTCCTTCTGTCCTCCAGACTATACAGATTGAGTTCATGAAGTCTTTCCTGATACGTTTTATGCTTAAGACCTTCCACCATTTTTGTAGCCCGTCTTTGGACCCGTTCAATTTTTGTAGGTGAGGTCTCCAGAACTGAACACAGTATTCCAAATGTGGTCTCACCAGCGCTCTATATAAGCATCCCACATTTAAATCCCATAAATATTTTTTCCCCAGGTATTTGTATTTCAGGAGAAGATGTGGACGAGGGGCTACTATTTATGAGGAGAAGAGATTTGCAACATCCCTCATAATGTCATAATTCATTGCTACAATGTGATGCCGGAGATGGCAAAAAACTGTGGAATATATTGATTTTTTTTCAGCCGCAAGAGTTTGTAGCAGTTCATGAACATTTGGGAAGTCTGAGAGAAAAAAATATATCAGTCAGAAGGGATTTTGAAAGGTTGCCGTGAAAATAAAGAGGCTGGGATTACATTGTGCTTTCATAATTGTAGAACTAGGACATTTTTCAGTGGTTTTTATGTTCTGCCTGGATGCTTCATGTCTGAACTCAAAAAAAGATCTCCTTGGAAGATCTTGAAGCTTACAGTAAAATGGAAATTGATGGTTTGACAGACACCATGTCAAGCTGCTTAAGGCTTTTTATAACTACAATTGAGACAGTAAGCTTTCACAAATCAGCAAAGTAGCTCTGTTTGTACAGGACATGAAACTGGTGGTTACTATTAAACCATGCTAGATATTTTCTGTTTTCATATGTTGCATGAACCTTACCTATGTAAAGGTAGCATTAGCATTTAAACTTATACAAACATAGAAAGATAGAAGATTGACGGCAGAAAAAGACTGCATGGTCCATCTAGTCTGCCCTTATACTATTTCCTGTATTTTATCTTAGGATGGATCTATGTTTATCCCTGGCATGTTTAACTGTGGATTGACCAAGCACGTTTGCTGGAAGTTTGTTCCAAGCATCTACTACTCTTTCATGAATAATTCAGATTGCTATCAGGGACGTAATACCCCAGTGGAGAAAAAAAAAGTGCTTCTCGTTGCAACCCCCCCCCCAACCTTTTGCATCTCAATTTCCTTGAAAAACCACTTCTCTCCGACTCCTTTTCCAACCCACAAACCTATCAATGCCTCTTTGCAAGAAATGTCCTTTAAGAAAGAGGCACAAAATTCTACAGGAAGGCTATTTATTCAACATTTCTCGGAGAAAGCATCACCCCCAAATAAAAGACTTTGTCAATTCCCAGCTGCCACATGATACTAACGTATTATTTCCAAAACAGTTGTTTGTTCTGCTGGTAGAACATGATTCATCATTTATGTAGCTCGGAGAAAGCACAACGTGAGTAATACTCCGGTGGAGACCTGTCATATCTTTGGCCCTCTTCGCATCAGAAGGAGGGGAGAAATAGAGATATTTAAAGAACTGCGGGTAGCAGATATGTTTCCTGAAAATAAACTTGATTGAATTTCCATAAAGATTCGGTTTTTTATCTAGGCTCACGGTTGGCCTTCTGCCAAGAAACACTCTCGGCGTCTGTTTGGAAGCTTTAAGTAGCTGCTTGGATCATCCTTTTTCTATTTAGCATACATTCACAACTGTCATTTCCTTTCGCAGATACTTCCCTTGTAGAGGACAGTATGCCATTCCTACCTGATGCTTTGCTTGTAAAATATCCCCCATCTCCAAAAAGAAGGAGCAGATTGCTGCGTTCCTACTTTCAGAACTGTAGAAAAAGCAATTGCTGCCAACCTGCCTTCCATTGAAGACCTGTAGACTGCACGAGTCAAAAAGAGGGCGGGGAAAATACTTACTGACCCCTCACATCCTGGACACAAACTGTTTCAACTCCGACCCTCAAAACGTCGCTACAGAGCACTGCACAACAAGACAACTAGACACAAGAACAGTTTCCCCCCGAACGCCATCACCCTAGTAAACAAATAATTCCCTCAACACTGTCAGACTGCACATTTCTGCAACACTCTGCGGCCTGCACTGGCTGCCGATCGGTTTCCGGTCACAATTCAAAGTATTGGTAATGACCTTTAAAGCCCTACATGGCATTGGGCCAGAATACATCCAGAACCGCCTGCTACCGCATGAATCCCAGTGGCCAATAAGGTTCCACAGAGTTGGCCTTCTCCGGGTCCCGTCGACCAAACAATGTCGTTTGGTGGGCCCCAGGGGAAGAGCCTTCTCTGTGGCGGCCCTGGCCCTCTGGAACCAACTCCCCACAGAGATTAGAATGGCCCCCACCCTCCTTGTCTTTCACAAATTACTTAAGACCCACCTTTGTCGCCAGGCATGAGGGAGTTAAGTTATCCTTTCCCCCTAGGCTACTACAAGTTATGTTTGGGTTTTTTTTATAATAAGGGTTTTTTAGTTGTTTTTATTAATTGGATTGTTCATGTTGTTTTACCACTGTTGTTAGCCGCCCCGAGTCTGCGGAGAGGGGCGGCATACAAATCCAATAATAATAATAATAATAATAATAATAATAATAATAATAATAATAATAATAATAAATCTGCACTTTTTTCTCATCATACCTATCACCCATTTCCTCCCATGTTGACTGTATGACTGTAACTTGTTGCTTATATCCTAAGATTTTTATTAATATTGCTTCTTCATTGCTTATTTGACCCCTATGACAATCATTAAGTGTCGTACCACATGATTCTTGACAAATGTATATTTTATTTTATGTACGCTGAGAGCATCTGCACCAAGACAAATTCCTTGTGTGTCCAATCACACTTGGCCAATAAAATTCTATTCTATTCTATCCTATCCTATTCTAAATTCCTATTCCATTGTTATAATTCCATCTATTCTATTCTATTCTATTCTATTCTATTCTATTCTACTCTGCTTAAAATTATGTTACAGAGATGGACCAAATATAGTTTTTAAGAACGTTCAGGGGCTGAGTTGTAGGTCTTTTTTCCTCCCCTTGCATTGTAGGCATTTAGCGGTGACTCCATGTTAATAGCTTCTAAAAGGCATAATGTTCGTTTGAATATCGACTTCTACCCTAGGATCAGAGAGTTCCAACTGCTGAGAACAATGCCATTAAATCTGTGCCATGTAATCTTTCTGTTCAGATTCATTCCCAACACATTTTCTATTCTCGTCAAATGTCGCCTTTGATAGTCCCTGACAAAGACGTGGGTTTTGGGGTTGCTCTTTTTTCTTTTTTCTTTTTGCATTCATAACAAAAGTTCTGTTGAGGGTGCAACAAAGAATTGTCAGTCACAAACACCAGAAAGGGAATAATGGAAAGGGGGCCTTGTACAGGGGGTGGACAAAAAAATGGAAACACTTGACTTTTTGGCATCATAATGTTTGAACAAGTTCAAAACTTGACATTTATTTATTTATTTTATTGGATTTGTATGCCGCCCCTCTCCGCAGACTCGGGGTGGCTAACAACAATGATAAAAATCAACATGTAACAATCCAATTTAATAAAACAACTAAAACCCCTTATTATAAAAACCAAACATACCATGCATAACTTGTAATGGCCTAGGGGAAGGAATATCTTAACTCCCCCATGCCTGGCGACAAATTTTAATGCTTTTCTTTAATTCTGTTATTTGATATGTTTTTTTAAACTAGCTTTTTTTAAAACAGAAATTTAAGGAAATTGGTTATAACCTTCTAGAAATGGCAGACCTCTCAGACTTTCAAAGAGGCCAAATTGTTGGTGCTCGAATGGCAGGCGCTAGCGTAACAGAAAGTGCTTGAATGTTTAGCATTTCAAGAGGTCATGTCTCAAAAGTCATGATTGCTTTTAAAAGAGAAGGGAAAACGTCCTCAGCCAAACACAGGTCTGGTCGAATGTCGAAGTTGTCTGAGAGAGACCGTCGGACTCTAAAGCGAAGTGTTAGAGCGGATCGCAAGACCACAGCTCCTAAAATCACTGCAGAGCTCAATAGACACGTACAGAACCCAGTTTCCACAAAAACTGTTCGAAGGGAGCTTCACAAATCTGGATTCCACAGAAGAATTGCAAGATTTTTCAAGGTGTTTCCATTTTTATGTCCACCCTTGTATACCCAACAGAAGCACACACAAGCTTGCATGTATGAACACCAACAGATTGTCTGGTTAATAAAGCTAAAAGTTGTCAATTTTATTAAAAATGCTCAGATTCATGTTGCTAAATAAGACCTTGGAGCAATGTGATGTCCAAACCTTGAAGTGGAAGATGGAGGGTTAGTTTCTAAGGATGAACAAACATTTTAGGACCGATAAAGGAGAATATTTGGAGCTTGTTGTGGTTAGCTCTGGCCCAGCTCCTGCCCCAAGGGCTGTGGATGTTGGGGAGACATCCACATGCTGCAGGCCTGTTTTGCCCCCGGTGGAATCTGCTGATGAAGGCTCCTCTGACCAAGAAGACATGAGTGACAGGGAGGAGGAGAGTGTGGCAGACAGCTCAGAAGGAGACCAATTATCTAGCTCCTCCTTGGATTCGGAACAAGAGTTAATGATACAGCCACGCATGCGGAGAGCGATGCATAGGCAGCAACAACTGAGAGATTATTATCAAAGAAAATGAGGCCACCTGTGGTTGGGTGGGGCTGTGGTCATTAGTGAGGCTGCTATAAATAGCAGCCTGTGGGTTTGGCCATTGTGGAGGATTATCTGATCGTTGTGTTTCGTGACTGCTTTGCTGACTTTGACCTTTTGTGTGCTGATGTTTCCCCGCTTTGAAACTAAACCAGGGCAAAGTGTGTTTCACTTTGTGAAAGAAGAAGGACTGTGAATTGCCTCACAGCTGCAAGCTAAGTATCACAGAACTGATAAGGGACTTGTACAAATTACCAGTTTGTTTAGAGATGAGTGCTCTTTGCTATACCAAAAGAGGGCTTGGTTTAAGTGAATTTTCATTATAAAGAACATTGTTTTGAATTTTCAAATGTGTGTGTGTCTGGAATTTGTACCTGTGAATTTTTGGGAGGAGTCTACCAGAGAGCCTGACAGAACAGAGCTCAGGGTTGAAATGAGTTGTCCTTGGTGGAGTTTGGTTGTTTGGTTCCTCAGAGAGCACCGTGGAGTGGATATTTAAGTGCTTTCCGTTTCTACTTCTGTTCCTTCCACCTGGACATAAATTTCATATTGCCTTGATTAAACAATATCAACTGCCGGGATCTTGGAAGCAGCCTTTCACTGCTGTGGTGCCTAGATCTGGGCAGCATCTCCTCAGAGGTCCATCACACCATGAAGATGTTCAGAATGTCAGTAGGAGCCTTCCTATTCTCTTTTGGCTATGGGGTAAAGCTACTCTACGATTTCCTTCTTTCTCATTTCGAAATTGCAATTACCCAGAGTTCTGGACAATTGGAAAGTCTTTGAATTATACAACTAACTAACCAGCCATTGCAACCCACCCGAGAAATGAATAAACACATGAAAATTGTCTGAAAACCAGGGATCGTCAATGAGGAGCAAAATCATTTCAGTTATAATAGAAGATAAAACAACGGGTGAGCAGATGCTTTCACATTGAGGTTGCTATCAAGGAGAGCCTGGATAAATCTCCAAAGAGCAAATTACCAACTTAACTTAACTTAAATTAACTTTCCCTTCTCTCCCCTCTCATTTCTCTTCCTTTCCCTTTACCCCTCCCTCCTTCCTTCCTTCCTTCCCTCCCTCCCTCCCTCTCTCCCTCCCTCCCTCTCTCCCTCCCTCCCTCCCTCCTCTTACATTTTCTAACACCAACCTCATGGAGCTATGGAGGTCAACAGTCAATAGCTTCCTAAAGAATTTAATTCTTTCAACTTCATTCTCATTTAAGGAAGGTCTTTTATCCCTGAAGTACCCTCAAAGGTAAAGTTAAGTCCGCCTGTCTTCCCCTAGAAGGAACTTCCTGACCTCATCAATGGAGAAGACTTTACCCACCCTCCATCAGCATGTTAAACCAAAGAGCTATTTGAATAATATTGTCTTTCTATGGCATTAACACAATCTTAATGATGATTATCCCTCAGGTAGTTTTAAAAGATAAGACATTAATTAGACTTGGCTTGTAGTTGCTCGTGCTTATAAACCTTTTGTAAAGCATGAATAACTAAAACTCCCCTCTCCCTTACCATCTTCATCAGCTCTTGCCATTTCTCCCAACATTAGCGAGTGACAGTGTGTGTCTACATGCTGTCACATTTTTCATTTGGGTGGCATTTCGCTTCTGGCTAAATAGACATGATCGTAGTATCCACATAATAAATGTTGACTTACAGGGAGAATTAGTGGTTGCAGAGGGAGGAGGAGGAGACAAACCCGCATGATAGATTCATATTTGTGATCTCAAAACAAGTCATGACTTTGCCCTTTGACCTCGTGAAGGAATGCTTGCTAATGAAATGATGTGAATGGAAAGAGCTGTCAAATAAACTGTTATTAGAAGACAGCTTCACCCTCAGCAAATATGGAGTAACTTGATCTTTACAGGTACTGTAAAGTTGTCTCCATCCATCCATCCATCAACTCCTCCCCCCCCTCCAGAATTATATTTTAAAGAGCCAATAAGGTCCTAAATTTGATAATTTAAAGATCTGAAATTGTAACGAGCACTGTATTTCATAACACCTTCAGAATGTTCTCTGGATATTTCTGAATGATTTCTTTGATTTTTATGTGTAATCTTAAAATGATTAAAATATTTCGCTTACAAACAAAGCTATATATATATACACCTCCACCAGACCCAAACCCACACCCACCCTACAGACCAAATACAACCACCACCCAGAAGCTAAATTACAGCAGTGTCCCCAACTGCTGCACCCCTCTCTGACATGCACACAAAGCAAACTGACAAACACCATAAACACATGACCAGACCACAAACTTGCAGCCAAACCAAAATTGTTACACTCCAGACACACATTACAAAACAGTTAAGTAGCCTGCAAGCTCCAACTACTCAGGAGATCACCCCCAATCCACAAATGTCAACTAATCAGCATACATCAATTACATCAATGACCCCAGGTGACTGACTCACCAGGAAGTTGCAACACAGTTTGCAGCCAGCACTCCACACCCACCCACCAATATTAATAAAAATCTTAGGATACAGCAACAAGTTACAGTCTGGAATGATGCACTTCTATTCTACTAGTTTTTTCTCATCATTCCTTTCACCCATTTCCTCCCATGTTGACTGTATGACTATAACTTGTTACTTATATCCTAAGATTTTTATTAATATTGCTTCTTCATTGCTTATTTGACCCCTATGACAATCATTAAGTGTTGTACCACATGATTCTTGACAAATGTATATTTTATTTTATGTATGCTGAGAGCATCTGCACCAAGACAAATTCCTTGTGTGCCCAATCACACTTGGCCAATAAAAATTCTATTCTATTCTATTCTATTCTATTCTAAATATTGCTTCTTCATTGCTTATTTGACCCCTATGACAATCATTAAGTGTTGTACCATATGATTCTTGACAAATGTATATTTTATTTTATGTACGCTGAGAGCATATGCACCAAGACAAATTCCTTGTGTGTCCAATCACACTTGGCCAATAAAAATTCTATTCTATTCTATTCTAAATATTGCTTCTTCATTGCTTATTTGACCCCTATGACAATCATTAAGTGTCGTACCACATGATTCTTGACAAATGTATATTTTATTTTATGTACGCTGAGAGCATATGCACCAAGACAAATTCCTTGTGTGCCCAATCACGCTTGGCCAATAAAATTCTATTCTATTCTATTCTATTAACAAGAAAGGTTAAAAAAACAAAAGAGGGCAAGGCTCCCTTAATAAAGGTCTCGCTCAGCAACAGGAATTTGGGGCTCAATTGAGGTCGTAAGCGGAAGCTTACATGTATTCACAGGAATGCCTTAACCTAGCATCAGGTGGATTGGCTAACAAGAGGTATTAGCAAAAAAAAAAAAAATTAAGGTGAAAGAGATATTTGTCTTCTTTCCAATGAGTTCAAGGAGAGAAAGCATGGTGGGAAGCAATTTGGTGTGAAAGGTTTCTTTGCCCATTTAATTTTACAAACATTGTAAAAAAGCAGCATGTAGCTAAGAGTCCTCTGTCTGCAGCATCTGGAACTCCAGAGTCTATAGCCTCTGGCTATGCATCGGCCACTTTAACTATTGGGACAAACTAAAAGCTGCCAGTAGCCCTCTGTTCTGTCTAAAAGCTTAGCTGAATTGGTCCAAACAGCATCACTTTCTCTGAATGGCCAATTGTAGGTCTCTGGGAAAATCATGAGTAGGGAAGGCATAATTAAATTTTATTTATTTATTTATTTATTTATTTTGTCCAATACACAATGTAGTTAGCCACCCCGAGTCCACGGAGAGGGGCGGCATACAAATCCAATAAATAAATAAATAAATGAGGGTTTTAGAAACATAGAAACATAGAAGACTGACGGCAGAAAAAGACCTCCTGGTCCATCTAGTCTGCCCTTATACTATTTCCTGTATTTTATCTTAGGATGGATAGATGTTTATCCCAGGCATGTTAAATTCAGTGACTGTGAATTGACCAACCACATCTGCTGGAAGTTTGTTCCAAGCTTCTACTACTCTTTCAGTAAAATAATATTTTCTCATGTTGCTTCTGATCTTTCCCCCAACTAACCTCAGATTGTGCCCCCTTGTTCTTGTGTTCACTTTCCTATTAAAAACACCTCCTGAACCTTCTTTAACCCTTTAACATACTTAAATGTTTCGATCAAGTATATTTGTGCCTGTAGCTAAAGAGTTAGTTTCATGTCCATCTAAGCCCAGGGTAGACAAAGTTGGCTCTTCTATGACTTGTGGACTTCAACTCCCAGAATTCCTGAGCTAGCAGGGTTGGCTCAGGAATTCTGGGAGTTGAAGTCCACAAGTCATAGAAGAGCCAACTTTGCCTGTCCTGGACCTAAGTTATCTAATCCCTTCATTTTTTTTTACATCTGGCATATTCCAACATGCACGTCATGAGGTCAACCACATTTGCATTCACACAACTGAGTGACACTTCTCAAGTGCCAGCAACCAGAGCAACTCATGAATAGCTAAACGTTTTTCCAACTCTATTGTTTATCACCTATATTACAAGAACCTCACCAGGCTGTTTGACTTTTCCTGAGAACAAGCAAAGTAGACTTCGTGGATCTTGGAGGAGATGCCACTTGCAGCTGCACAATGATTCCAAGCTAGGTCCTCCCTTGACCCCCTCCTTGTAGCCTACTTGGCAGTTTCCTAACCCCTTGCTTAATGTAGGTAAAGGGTAAAGAGTTACAGCAAGACTCTTAGCTTGGAGACTCAACTTGGGGTCTTCAATACCCAGAACAATTATATCTCTGTCATGAAGCTACAACCTTTCTTCATTTTGATTTATGGAAGTATTATTCCAAATCCATTCTGGTTTTATTCTGCCTATCCTTATTAACTTGCCACAAATAAAATAAAATAAAAAATAAATCACAGTTCAATAGCTTGCAATTGCACCCTTTTCGCAAACCTTGTCCTCCATTGAACAATCACTTTTCATCAACTTGATGCCAGCGTCATGTAGAACATAAAAACAGCTTCTAGTTAGTACAATTGCTTCCTGCATATTAAAAGCACACCTCATTCCCGATAACACCTCGGGGAAGTAGAGGTTTGCTAAACATTACCTCTCTTGTAACTCTCACAGCTTTTCCCCAAGCATTTTTTTTTTTTGAAAAAAGAAATTAATTATGTATAACTCAACATTACACTAAGCATCGAACGCTTTCCATTAAAGCTGCATGTATTTCATTTTAAATTGGACATTGCAAAGTGACTCTTTTCTTTAACAAGCCTTCCTTAAATACAAGGCAATTTCCCCAGAATTTATAGAACTGATATCCCAAATATTCTATTCTTTCCCCAGCCGTTTTACTAACTCGCCCTCAATGCATTTGTTAGTAAGCAGCAGGCCCGGGTGAATAATTTATAACCATTGCACTAGTTAATTTAGGTTTTGCTTTTCATCAATTAATAAGATCACTGTTAATTTATGTTGCCCACCCATCCCCTTTTCAAAGAGGCATCACTTCTCCTTCAATTATTCATAAATGCCTGGCAATATTTTATTTCCATTCAACAGCTGCGGGAAGGTTTTCAGAATTATTCATGGTACATATTTTGCTTGATCAGTTCTCTGGGTTGTAAGAGCCCTAGATCAAAGGTGCTTGAAACTACATTCCTGGCCATCACTCAGAAGGAAGAAAAATGAAGTAGAAGATTCTGGCTAGTTCCCATCCAGACTCTTTGTGTGTGTGAGTGTGCTATATAGAGTGGCTTGCAAAAACATATGCCATAAATCTAATTATCATTGTGATTGCCCTTAGTATAATTGTAATTGTTGATGCTGGTAAAGATGAAATGGAATTCTTTCTTCCTGCTAACTAGCTTAAATCTTCCATCATGAAAGGAAAGATAAGGATTTGAAGAAGACCAGCTAGACTGGTGGGAACATAATTTTTCTTCTTGGTATATACCAGCAATATATTCTTAATATTTATTATTATGTCAGTACAACACAGCAAACGAGATCACTATGCTAGATTTCGGATTTCATCACCAGTCGGGCGCTTCCCAAGCACCTAGGACTGCGTGATGTAGCGGCGAATTATGTTTGCCGATCCCAGTAAAGTGGCCTTTTGCAATTGACACATGGAGATTTTGTCAATTCCAATGGTTTTCAAATGTCTGCTGAGATCCTTTGGCACTGTGCCCAGCGTGCCAAGTACCACTGGGACCACTTTCACGGGCTTATGCCAGAGTCGTTGCAGCTCGATTTTCAGATCTTCGTATTTCACTAATTTCTCTAGCTGCTTCTCCTCAATTCTGCTGTCTCCTGGGATTGCGATGTCGATGATCCATGCTTTCTTTTTCTCCACAATCACAATGTCTGGTGTGTTATGCTTCAGAATTCGGTCAGTCTGAAATCTGAAGTCCCACAGTAGTTTTGCTTGCTCATTTTCGACTACTTTCGACCAATTATTATTATTATTATTATTATTATTATTATTATTATTATTATTATTATTTAGATTTGTATGCCCCCCCTCTCCACAGACTTAATAATTATCTTAATACAAGTTTGAGGGAATGGTTGGTGAGTTCTGATAGAAGTATTAATGCATATCAACTTTGTCTTCCTTTGAGGGGAAAAAAATTAGAAAGCTGTAGGTTGAACAATCTTCAGCCTAGGAAACCCTGAGCAGCCTTCTTAACTAATATACTTCACAACCTTTCCATCTGAGCCAAGTACTGGAGAGATAAAGCTACTATGGAGAATCTCAAGGTCAGGTCAATGTTTGAGCATCATGTTCTGCCTTATCAACAGCCATTCTCTAATCCAGAGTTTCTCACCCTAATCCTAACCACAACCTTAACCTATGGTTGGCTGGAGAATTCTGGGAGTTGAAGTCCACACATCTTAAAATTGTTACGTTTGAGAAACACTGATCTAAGCACAAGTCTTTGAACACCTATGGATGCTGTCCGTGGTCCTGAATAGCTGTACCTTTTCAGATTGTCAACTACAGCTTAACCCAGTGTTTCCCAACCTTGGCAACTTGAAGATATTTGGACTTCAACTCCCAGAATTCCCCAGCCAGCAAATGCTGGCTGGGGAATTCTGGGAGTTGAAATCCAGATAACTTCAAGTTGCCAAGGTTGGGAAACACTGGCTTAACCTACTATATTCGATCTCTGCTAAGAGATCCCTGGTGATGAAACATACAATGTTGCAAGACATATTGCTCCAATATTTATGGGGATTCTTAATCAATCAGATCATGGTTGCCCAAGGGTACTCCAGTTCATCCCAGCTTTATGGATGAGAAGTGAAGTCTTTGAGTAAAAAGAACTAAGAAAGTCCAGTTGGTTTTTGAAAACCATTTTTGGGACATTGCTCAAAATAAGTGGTGAATTGAAAAAAAAAATCAGTAAAATTTCACACTGCAAATGAATGCTTTCCTGAGTAGGTGCCCTCAAAAGTCTGAAAACCCCTTGGTCAGAATAGCAGCACTAGGATAATCTCCACATTTAATTAAAACTATAATTGGGTATGCTCTTTAGTAAAATGTAAACGTTTGTGAAATGAGGAGTTGAAAGTAATCTTGACTAGAGGGAGTATCTTATTTTTGCTCATGGGTTTTGATATATGATAAAAGATCGTGCAGCATACCCAAATAGTCTTTGGGTATCTTCCTTTGGCCTTCACATCTGGTATTTAGCAAGATTTGTTCTCTGACTCCAAACCTGAAGAATGTATGAAGCTTGCTTCAGTATGTAGAATTCACTATGGTTTCTTTGAAGTGATACAAAATTCGTAGCATGGGCAAACTTCAAATCATTTGTCCAGCTCTTTGCCTTTTAAGGAGGAAAGAGAAGGAATCATGTTAGAGCTTCAGGGCTACATGATCAGCTAGCGTAGCTGGCTTGGAATCCTTCACACACACAGGTCATAGAGATTTGAAACATGGAGTCTGATTATATTAAATGTTTCCTGTACTAGTTGACCAGTCTTTCAATCACACTTGGCCAATAAAGAATTCTATTCTATTCTATTCTATTCTTTTTTTACTATTATTATTATTATTATTTTATTTTATTTAACATACAAACATTTAAACAACATACAAACAACATTAAACATTTGCAATTTATATATATACAAAATTTATCTTTTACAATTCTATTTACTATACCTTTTTCTTAATTTCCACCCAGTTGTATAATTTCTCCCACACTCTGTAATAGTCCTTATTTTGTTGGTTTTGTATCTCATATGTTAATTTACTAAATTTGGTGCAGTCTAATATTTTTTTAATCATCATTTCTTCGTTTGGTGTCTTTTCTTGCTTCCATACTTGTGCATATGCTAATCTTGCAGCTGTGAATATATGATTAATTAAGTAATAATTTTCTTTACTATGTTTGCCTCTAATTATTCCTATGCACCAAGACAAATCCTTGTGTGTCCAATCACACTTGGCCAATAAAATTCTATTCTATTCTATTCTATTCTATTCTACTCTACTCTACTCTACTCTATCTCTTTCGTTTTGACAAAAAACTGCAAGTAAATCCTGTTTAATATCTCAATGATTCTTCTGAACCCTGTTTTAAATCGTACTCTATTGGCTTTTTTTTGCTAAGACTCCTGAGAATTATACATCTCAGGGAGGCTAGGAAGTCCATGAAACTATCAGAATAAGAAACAAAAAAGCAGAGCTGGGATTTTTGTCCTGAAAATTAGCACAATTGCAGCTAGACAATTCTCCTGCCTTCCTCCAGAATTATTCCCCTTTTCAAGTTTCTTCTGGAAAATATGAAGTAACTGGGAGGTTTTTTGTTTTGTTTTGTTTCTGGGTGCAGAATGATTCATGGCAATTAATTTGTTCTTTATTGAATGTTAAAGAAAGCGGCAGACAATGGACAACTACTTTTAGGGGCCTTTTGTTTGCCCTTGCAGCCATACATCTCTGCTTGTTTGCCTCTATTGTGTTCCAAAAGGTATACAAAACTAGACAGGCAAGGAACCTTCTCTTCTTTATTATTTGCCTAAGTTTCAGTTGCCAGCCCAAGTGATTCTCTACAGAGAAGGAAACCACAAAAGAGAAAGATAATGACGCTATTTAGTTAGATGCCCATTATCGCATCCTTAGCTAAATAGTCTTTATGGCTTTGCCTCCATTACAGCATTTGCCTCCATTGTGCCTTTCAATTGTTGCTCTCTACAGATCTTTCTACACTTAAAAGCACTCTTCTCCTCTGTGCAAAATAAACTGTTTTCTTATCCATTCCCTTTTTGTGCTTCACTGCAACCCTTTTAAGCTCTTCCCATGGATTTAGACAAACCCTTGAAGTCTTAGGTTCCTATCACGAATAGCGCACCCACCAGTTACTCCTGTATCTTCCACCCTCCATCCTTAGTTTTATAGATCAGAGTTGTTAATCAGTGCAGAAATAATGGGATTTAAATGTTTCTTTAAAATACAGTGATACCTCATCTTACAAACGCCTCGTCATACAAACTTTTCGAGATACAAACCTGGGGTTTAAGATTTTTTTGCATCTTCTTACAAACTATTTTCACCTTACAAACCCACCGCCGCTGCTGGGATGCCCTGCCTCCGGAATTCCGTAGCCAGCGAAGCACCTGTTTTTGCACTGCTGGGATTCCCCTGAGGCCCCCTTCCATGGGAAACCCCACATCCGGACTTCTGTGTTTTTGTGATGCTGCAGGGGAATCCCAGCAGCCCAAAAACGGGCGCATACCTGGCAACGGAAGTCCGGAGGTGGGGTTTCCCAGCGAGGGGAGCCTCAGCGAAATCTCAGCATCGCAAAAACACGGAATTCCGGAGGTGGGGTTTTGAGGACTTTGGCAAAAGGGGGTGAATTTTGGGCTTGCACACATTAATCGCTTTTCCATTGATTCCTATGGGAAACATTGTTTCGTCTTACAAACTTTTCACCTTAAGAACCTCGTCCCAGAACCAATTAAGTTTGTAAGACAAGGCATCACTGTATATGTATAAGTTTGATTAAGAATGTTGATTATAATAGTAACGACTAATATGGGTAGCCTTTGACTTATGGCCCCAATTTTTTGTTGCTGAGACAGTTATCAAATCAGTTTTAATCCATTTTATGATCTTTCTTGACATGGTTGTTAAGTGAATCTGGCTTCTGCCTGTCAGAAGGTCACAAAAGGTGATCACAGGACCCCAGGTGTGTCAACCCTCAAGTGAACCTGGCTGAGGCCATCCTGGAAGCTTCAAGGTTGCCCTAAGGCTGGAGAATTCTGGGAGTTGAAGTCCAAATATCTTCAAGTTGCCAAGGTTGGGAAACACTGCCCCAAGGGACAAGAAGGACAGGGGGTAGGGGAAAATGTCTAGCTGGTGCTATGTAGTCAAAATAAACAGTTTTCTTATGGGAACCAAGGTCATTCCAATAGGTAGCTGGGGAGAGGAGGAGCAAAGTAACCTAGCAACGGGCCAGCACCTTGATTGGACAATGTGACTGATGATTTGGGGGGTAGGGGAAACTTTTACTTTTTTAATTAGGTGAAAACCATAGGAACTTTCTTCAGAGTCAGTTTTGACCCCTTGTGCCAATATGATGTATCCAATAAATCGTTCCTTGAGAAATCTACCTGCCTTAGAGTTCTATTTTCTTTGGCTTTACTTGGACTGCTGACAGGGACATGGCAACCATCAGAAATAAGGGTCAGTTGCCAAGCATTTTAATTTTGATCATGTGACCAGGGGGCTCCTGCAATAGGTTGCATGCATGAAAAATGGTCCTAGGTGCCGCCCTGAGTCTGCAGAGAAGGGCGGCATACAAATCTAATAAATAATAATAATAATAATAATAATAATAATAATAATAATAATAATAATAATAATAACAATAACAACAACAACAACAATAATAACAACAACAATAATAACAACAATAATAACAACAATAATAATACTTTCAATTATTGTTGTTATTATTATCATTTAGGGGTAGTGATTTCTGACAGTCTCAAAATGGGTGAGCAGTGTGGTCGGGCAGTAGGAAAAGCAAGTAGGATGCTTGGCTGCATAGCTAGAGGTATAACAAGCAGGAAGAGGGAGATTGTGATCCCCTTATATAGAGCGCTGGTGAGACCCCATTTGGAATACTGCGCTCAGTTCTGGAGACCTCACTTACAAAAAGATATTGACAAAATTGAACAGGTCCAAAGACGGACTACAAGAATGGTGGAAGGTCTTAAGCATAAAACTGATCAGGACAGATTTCATGAACTCAATCTGTATAGTCTGGAGGACAGAAGGGAAAGGGGGGGACATGATCGAAACATTTAAATACGTTAAAGGGTTAAATAAGGTTCAGGAGGGAAGTGTTTTTAATAGGAAAGTGAACACAAGAACAAGGGGACACAATCTGAAGTTAGTTGGGGGAAAGATCAAAAGCAATATGAGAAAATATTATTTCACTTAAAGAGTAGTAGATCCTTGAAACAAACTTCTAGCAGATGTGGTTGGTAAATACACAGTAACTGAATTTAAACATGCCTGTGATAAACATATATCCATTGTAAGATAAAATACAGGAAATAGTATAAGGGCAGACTAGATGGACCATGAGGTCTTTTTCTGCCGTCAGTCTTCTAGTATGTTTCTATGTTTCTATCATCATCATCATCATCATCATCATCATCATCATCATCATCATCATCATCATTTTGACTTCTATGCCACCCAATCCTGAAGGACTCAGGGTGACTTACAACAGTATAAAAATAAAATTTACAATAAAAATAAGTCAAATATACATATTAAAATGGTAACTTCAGTTAAAAAACTCACAACAATCCAATCAACACATGCATACCATTCAATACAATTTGGCCTCCAGGCCTGCCGGCAAAGCCAGGTCTTCATAGCCTTTCAGAAGGCCAAACGTGTGGGAGTAGTACGGACATTGGGGTTGGGGGCAGAGTTGGTTCCATGGAGCTGGAGCAGCCACAGAGAAGGCCCTCCGCCAACCTGCATTGCTTAGTTGACGGGAACTGGAGAAGGCCAACTGTGTGCAATCTTATTGGTCTCTTAGAGGTATACGGCAGGAGACAGTCCCATAGATAGTCTGGCCCTAAGCCATGTAGGGCTTTATGGGTGATAATTGTGACTGCATTCTGGACTATCTGCATTCTCCAAACACTCTTCAAGGATAACCCCATGTAGAGCGCATTGCAATAGTCAATATGGGAGGAGATAAGAACATAAGAACATAACAAGAGCCCTGCTGAATCAGGCTAAAGCCCATCGAGTCCAGCATTCTGTGTCACACAGTGGCCCACCAATTGTCCATGGGGATCTTGAGAAGAAAGAGAAGGTAAGACCCTCCCTTTCCCTGGACCCCCAACAAATGGTACTCAAGGGAATCCTGCCTGCCTCAACCAACATAGAGGCGGCACATGGACATCCGTTTCAATAACCACTGATACACATCCATGAATCTGTCTCATCCTGCCTTGAAGCTAACAAGGCTGACAGCTGTCACGACCTCTTCTGGAAGTGAATTCCATAAACCAATGATCCTCTGGGTGAAGAAATATTTCCCTTTATATGTCCTTATTTGTGATGAGGACCTACTTCTGTTATAATGGTCCCTAAATGAACTGCTTGTAAGTCAAGGATTACATCTACAAGCTAAACTTGGGGTGACCAGAAAAGAATGATAATAACAAATAAAAGTACCAAGATCCGAGCTAACCCTTGTATTTGGGTGACTCTTTCCAGATCAAACTGTCCCCATGGAAAAACAAGAGTGCACAACCTCCAACCTGGTGGATTTATTGCTTCTGTGCAAAATGCGACCTATTTTTCAAAGAGGAGACCCTTTTATGGAAGCTGTGCCCTCGGGAGAGACTTGTGCTAATTCTGCCTCTTGTCTCAATAGAAATCCAGCTGTTTGCCCACTCAGGCAGACCCGGGGAAGTTCTACTTTGGCAGTGATTTAGTAAGTGCTTCCATTTTTTTTTTTTTGAGCTGTTTTTTTTTTTTAACACAGCATACAGGGAGCAAAGCCACCTCTCTGGCCTTTTTTATTGACTGCAAAATAGCAGAATAGTTTCAGAGTAATAGCGGCCATTAGGAGGGAGAATAGGAAATAAAATAAACTTTTATTGCTTGAGTAAAAGCTTGGAGTTCTGACTGTGCTCAATCTAAACTCTTTTGAAAGCCAATGAACGATGTGGGCTTGACCTTCCTCTGTGCCATTTTTCTAAGAAGCGGCTTTTAAATTGATCCTTGTAAGCCCGTTTTTTTTTTTTCTTCTTCTCTCTCTCTCTTCCCCCACCACCTCTCCACTCAGGCACAGTTTCGAAGGCTTGAAACAAACCTTCCACCTTCCCTGGACCTTTGAGCCTGGGTGACTGGAAAGGCGCATGTTTTAACAAAAAAAAAAGAGAGAGGATTTTTTCGCCCCAGTCTTAGATGCAGGCTCGCACACAGAGGATTTCCAGAGAAAAAGTTTAGCAGCTCATTACATTCTGCCTACAGCAATTATGCCATAAAAGAGATTGCCAGTAGCAAAGTGTAAAATGTCAGGGTGTTCTTTCACAGAGGGGAGAGGGAAGTGGTATCAATCAGCCATAAATGATTTGCCAAGATTACACAACGGGAGGCGGGTCCCCGCTTCACCTACCCTCTCCGCCAAGTGTGAGTTCCTTATGTTTAAGGCCGGTGCTTAACTTTTAAGAGCATTGATCAAGGAGAGATGCTGTAGAACACAAAGAAGGAGGTTGAGGAGCACAGAGGTAACTTTCCTCTTCAATTCTTAGGGAGAGAAAAACCGTTTATTAGCTTTAGAAAATAAAGGGCATGGAGAGAGATCTTTTGAAATCACTTTCTCAAAGGAAACTATAAACAGATCAGCCTCCGTTCAGGCTCCGTTTAGTCAATAAGACCTTAGCCCCACTAGATTTATGAATGGCCCTACATTTTTTTTAAAAAAGAAAATAATACATGTGCTTGTTTTGAATTGTAAAACTTT
The DNA here is from genome assembly GCF_031021105.1 of Erythrolamprus reginae. Taxonomy (NCBI): domain Eukaryota; kingdom Metazoa; phylum Chordata; class Lepidosauria; order Squamata; family Dipsadidae; genus Erythrolamprus; species Erythrolamprus reginae. Next base: position 4,049,689 of record NC_091958.1, read on the forward strand.
CCTTGGTTGACAAGACAATGAATTGGATGGGTGGATTGGTGAATGAATGGAAGGGAGGAAGACGAAATAGGGAAGGGAGGGGGGAAGAGAAGAAGGAAGGAAGGATGGAAGGATAGAAGGATGGAGGGAAGGAAGAGGAAAGGGAGGAGGAAGTGGGAGGGAGGGAAGGGGGCAGGGAGGAAGGAAAGAAGGAAGGAAGGGGGGAAGAGAAGAAGGATGGAAGGATAGAAGGATGGAGGAAAGGAAGAGGAAGGGAAGGAGGAAGTGGGAGGGAGGGATGGAGGGTGGAAGGAAGGAAGGAGGGAAGGAAGGAAGGAAAGAAGGAAGAAGAAATAGGGAAGGAAGGATAGAAGGATGGAGGGAAGGAAGAGGAAGGGGAGGAGGAAGTGGGAGGGAGGGAAGGGGGCAGGGAGGAAGGAAAGAAGGAAGGAAGAAGAAATAGGGAAGGGAGGGGGGAAGAGAAGAAGGAAGGAAGGATGGAAGGATAGAAGGATGGAGGGAAGGAAGAGGAAGGGGAGGAGGATGTGGGAGGGAGGGAAGGGGGCAGGGAGGAAGGAAGGAAGGAAAGAAGGAAGGAAGAAGAAATAGGGAAGGGAGGGGGGAAGAGAAGAAGGAAGGATAGAAGGATGGAGGGAAGGAGGAAGTGAGAGGGAGGGATGGAGGGTTGAAGGAAGGAAGGAAGGAAGGAAGGTCCAGTATTCTTATCAAAGTGGCCAACAAAGATCTTGAAGCTCTCCTACAAGCCCACTTGCCTTCTAGAGCCTTCAGAGACAATTCACAATGCCATCAGGGCTAGGAGCCACCAATCCCCCTAGCAGCGTTATGTTCCAACCCTTATTGGAAGCCAGTCAACCTGTCAAACCAACACTATATCTTCTGATAATAAAAGGAAAGGAAAGAAGGTTACACCGTACATAATGGGGGAGAAAAATAGAAATAAGTATTGATCAGACACAAAAAGTGGGTATGGCTTTCTTTAAAACTATATTAGCATCAGGCAATGCAAAAGAGGAGCCTTTAACCACAATCCACCTTGTGATGCAATGGGGAATTTCGGCCTTTGATGTCACCGCCGACAGCTACTTCTTAGCCTCAGCCTCCCAGCTATCATTTGTGTCGAGGGCTTTAACCTCAGTCCTGCCTGACAGACCGAGGGATAATAAACTAAAAACTGCAAGTAGAAACAGCAAGATTAGATCAAGGGCTGTTCTTGAGAAGAGCCAAAGAGAGAGCCAACGACTTCTAACAAAGGAATCTGGGCAGGCTTGGAGAAGAACTGATGGGTGACCTTTGACTGGGTCTTCTTTCCAAGTTCTTGAACATTTGCTTCCCCTCAGGCAGAAGCCTTTAACTAACTGCATCCTCAAGGTCTTTTATCCATTTCTTTGGATGTTTTTCAGTTTACCTTCTTCTTCCTTCCCCATCTGAAATCTTAGATCCTGCTTGTCCTCAGAGTTCAAGACCTAATTGTACTTCGGGAGAATAACTCAGTGAGGCAAGGCAGAGAGACAAAAACCATGTCTCGGTATTGCCAGCTGATCTTCATTTTCGAGCAGGCATTTGAAGGCGGCTTTTCTCAAGTTACCTTACAACTGCCCTACTGCTATTGATCTACTCCTCTGCCTCCTCCTTATTCTGTTGTATGACTTGGACTGTATACAGGAAACATGCTAAAAAAGGAAAATATTGCAAGTGGAATGCTTGGCTGCATAGCTAGAGGTATCACAAGCAGGAAGAGGGAGATTGTGATCCCGCTGTATAGAGTGCTGGCGAGGCTCCATTTGGAATAATACTGTGTTCAGTTCTGGAGACCTCACCTACAACAAGAGATTGATCAAATTCAACGGGTCCAAAGACGGGCTACAAAAATGGTGGAAGGTCTTAAGCATAAAACCTATCAGGAAAGATTCCATGAACTCAATCTGTAGAGTCTGGAGGACAGAAGGGAAAGGGGGGACATGATCAAAACATTTAAATATGTCAAAAAGTTAAATAAGGTTCAGAAGAGAAGTGTTTTTAATAGGAAAGTGAACACAAGAACAAGGGGGCACAATCTGGGGTTAGTTGGGGGAAAGATTAGAAGTAACGTGAGAAAATGTTATTTTACTGAAAGAGTAGTAGATGCTTGGAACAAACTTCCAGCAGATGTGTCTGGTCAATCCACAGTAACTGAATTTAAACATGTCTGGGATAAACATATATCCACCCTAAGATAAAATACAGGAAATAGTATAAGGACAGACTAGATGGACCAGGAGGTCTTTTTCTGCTGTCAATCCTATGTTTCCATACCATATCAAAACATACATTTCTATCCAGTCTATTGTGAATCAATATCCTATTTCTGCACCCATATACAGTAACTTGCTATTTATCAGTCTGTGTTTCGTGATTTCTTTACATTCCTCTCCCTCCTCTCCTTCTGTCCTCCCTTCCCTTTCTACTTCCTCTTTCTCCCTCTTAAGCTTTCCGTGACTGATTTTAATCATTTATTGTTTATTGATTGATTTTGTCCAATACACAGAGGGTTTTAGTGGGTAAAACGCCCCTTACTGGCCTCTTAGGAATCTGGAGAGGTCAATCGTAGATAATCTAAGGGTAAAGTGTTGGGGGTTTGGGGATCACACTATGGAGTCCAGTAATGAGTTCCATGCTTCGACAACTCTGCTACTGAAGTCGTATTTTTTAAAGTCAAGTTTGGAGCGGTTAATATTAAGTTTAAATCTGTTGTGTGCTCTTGTGTTGTTGTGGTTGAAGCTGAAGTAGTCACAGACAGGCAGGACATTGCAGCATATGATCTTGTGGGCAATACTTAGATCATGTTTAAGGCGTCTTAGTTCTAAGCTTTCTAGGCCCAGGATTGAAAGTCTAGTCTCATAGGGTATTCTATTTCGAGTGGAGGAGTGAAGGGCTCTTCTGGTGAAGTATCTTTGGACATTTTCAAGGGTGTTAATGTCTGTGATGCGATATGGGTTCCAAACAGATGAGCTGTATTTGAGGATGCCTATACATCTTTTAATTATCAGTGTCCCTTCGAAACTCATATGCCTTTTATATCATATCTAAACATATCACTTCTTTATTCTAGGTATATACTGCTGTGCTAATGCTGCCTCCTCGAAATCTAGTTTTGTCACCTGAGTCTGTTATTCATTTCTTGAGGGTGGCTAAAAATACCGCAGATTGCGAAAAGTCCATGTTTTCCTTTTTTCAGCTTTTTTTCTTTTTTTCAGCCAGCCTGCAAAAACTAGAGGGAGTCCTCTCCACAGGGAGCAGCGGCTACAACAGAATCCAAAAAAAGGTGATGCTTTTTAGCAAGACTAGATCAGCCGCCTGCATTTGTCAATCCAGCTGCATCCCTTTGTTGACATCGTTGCTGTAATTTATAGAAAGGTAGGATCACACCTACTGGGAAATCAGGTCTATGTGCTTTCCCGTGGCTTGTGCTGTCTATAAAAGTGTCAAGAAATTGTGAGCATGGTTGATGGCTGAGCTACAACTCCTGTATGTGCTCACACCTCCCACTTACAAGCAGAAAAGTGTCAGAAAGTATACGCTGAGAATAATTAGGTAAGAGCATCACGTATCAGAAAAGGTACTCATTGAAATTCTTGCAGAGAGGATGTCCGAGATAAAATTTGATTCCCTTTTCCCCAAACTAGGGAAGTATTGAGACAGAGTTCTGGAGTTCTGGAGACCTCACCTATAAAAAGATATTGACCAAATTGAACGGGTCCAAAGACGGGCTACAAGAATGGTGGAAGGTCTTAAGCATAAAACGTATCAGGAAAGACTCCATGAACTCTATCTGTAGAATCTGGAGGACAGAAGGAAAAGGGGGGGACATGATCGAAACATTTAAATATGTTAAAGGGTTAAATAAGGTTCAGGAGGGAAGTGTTTTTAATAGGAAAGTGAACACAAGAACAAGGGGACACAATCTGAAGTTAGTTGGGGGAAAGATCAAAAGCAACGTGGGAAAATATTATTTCACTGAAAGAGTAGTAGATCCTTGGAACAAACATCCAGCAGACGTGGTTGGTCATTCCACAGTAACTGAATTTAAACATGCCTGGGATAAACATATATCCATTGTAAGATAAAATACAGGAAGTACTATAAGGGCAGACTAGATGGACCATGAGGTCTTTTTCTGCAGTCAGTCTTCTATGTTTCTAGAGGTGTGGGAGTTAAGAATAATGCAGTGTTCCCTCAATTTTCGCGGGTTCGAACTTCGCGAAAAGTCTATACCACGGTTTTTCAAAAATATTAATTAAAAAATACTTGCGGGTTTTTCCCCTATACCACGGTCTTTCACGCCCGATGACGTCATATGTCACCGCCAAACTTTCATCCACCTTTAATAAATATTTTTTTAAATAAACTTTAATAAATAAACATGGTGAGCAATAATCTAAATGTTTGCTAAGGGAATGAGAAATTGCAGTTTAGGGGTTTAAAGTGTTAAGGGAAGGCTTGTGATACTGTTCATAGCCCAAAATAGTGTATTTACTTCCGCATCTCTACTTTGCGGAAATTCGACTTTTGTGGGTGGTCTCGGAACGCATCCCCCGCGAAAGTCGAGGGAACACTGTACTCTGCAATTCCATTCTTGCCCACCGTGAATCTGTAAACTCTGTCTAGGATACTAACTCTGATGAAGAGATGGGGTTCCAACTCTTTCGATGTTGGTTAATTCCATGGAGGAGGGATGCTGGGAGCTGTAAGCCAGCCACTGTTTTGATCCAGGCTAAGATGTTGAGATGAGTGGCCACATCAGTTGAAACAAGCAAATTAATCATAAAATAACCTGATAAGGTATTAATGGAAAGGTGCAAGCAAGGTTAATCCAAGCCTGAACAAAATCAATGTCAGAAACAAGCCAATGGAGTCCGAAACTCTTCTAGAGAAGAATTTATTGATACAGGAGAGTCACCAAAAATTTGGCATCACCTAACTGCTGACCTTATCGTGAAGGTCATTCCAATCTTGCAAAGAAGAGAAGAGAAAAGAATTATATGGAGTCTCAGTAACTATTGGAAGGGCTCCAGGAAGAGCCCACTGCATACATAGATAGTCCTCTTGACTTCTGGCCACAATTGAGACCAATATTTATGTTGCTAAGTAAGACTTTTGTTCAGTGAGTTCGGTATTTGGTACCTATCAGGAATAAATTGAGGGAGGGAGGGGGAGGAAGGAAGGAGAAGGAAGGAAGGAAGGAAGGAAGGAAGGATTGGGAGAAGGAAAAGGAGGATGGAAAGAAAGAGACAAAGGAAATGAGGGAGGAAAGAAGGAAAGGAGTGGTTAAGGAGAAATGGGTGAAAAGGAGGAGGATGGAAAAAAGAAAGGAAAATAAGAAGAGAAGGAAGAGAAGGAGGGAGGATTGGGAGAAGGAAAAAGAGTATGGAAAGAAAGAGACAATGGAAATGAGAGAGGAGGGAAGGAAGAAAGGATTGGGAGAAGGAGAAAGAGGTAGTAAAGAAAGAGGGAAAGGAAAGGCGGGAAAGAAGGAAGCGGTTATGGAGAAATGGGTGAAAAGAAGGATGGAAAAAGAGAGGGACAGTAGAAGATAAAGGAAGGAAGGAAAGAAGGAGGAAGGAAGGAAGGAAGGAAGGAAGGAAGGAAGGAAGGAGACCTCCAAAGTCCTTCCCAACTCTGTTGTTATTATTATTATTAAAGAAAGGAAGGGAGGGAGGGAGGGAGGAAAGAGAAGATTTTCCAAAAAAGCATGTGATTGCTGTAAAATAAAAGAATGATCATAGCCCTGCTTGTACTTTCCAGGAATTAACTGACCATTTGAAAAACTTCTAAATTTATAGAAGGATATTTCTCCTGCCTCCCCCTTCACTGCTCTCACTTCATGCCTTCCCCCCTTCTTCTCCTCCTCCTCCTCCTCTTCCTCCTTCTTCATTTTGATGCTTCAACTTTATTCCTGTCCCCTGCCGGCAAGGTTGAATGCTTTCATTAAACCCTCCTTTCAGCTCTCTCTAAAGAGCCACTTCCTTTCATTCATCACAAGATGGCTTATATACCACTTTAATTTAGTTAAAATATTTTTGGATTCGAAATTGGCCTAGCGCAAAAACAAAATTTACATTAAGCTGAATTACATGGTGCATTATTTTGGAACAGCAGCGTTCATTTGGGAAGGTCTGGATAGGCCTGTTATGTAAAACAAGATTTGTGCTCGAAAACACGGAAATTAAAGAGTTTCTGCTTTCTGGTTTCACATCAACACACATTTAAAGTGAAAAGAGAAAACAAAAAGACTGCTTGGAACTAAATGTAAGGTTCCTTTTTCTTCTTTCAATTGTTATATACATCTCTCTCTCTCTCTCTCTCTCTCTCTCTCTCTCTCTCTCTCTCTCTCTCTCTCTCGGTGTATGTGTACCTATGAAGGTCTTGGAATATTTGGGTTTCTTCCCGTGTAAGTTTCAGAGATTTCTCGTGACGTTTCGACGAGGTCCCACTCATCATCTTCAGGGTGGTGCTTTAGTCCTCGTTCTAGGGCGAACACAGCGAGACCTGAGCTGCCTTCCCTCTATAGATACTGGTGGGTGGGTGGGTGGATGTGATGGCTCAGCAGCTGCAAGCTGTGTTGAAACTTCCAGGTGAATCAGTGGGGTAACACCTGGGGTCATTGATGTAATTGATGTATGCTGGTTAGTTGATGTTTGTGGATTGGGGGTGATATCCCGAGTAGTTGGAGCTTGCAGACTAATTAGCTGTTTTGTAATGTGTGTCTGGGGTGTGAAGTGTGGTATGGCTAGCTGATGAGGCCAGAACAAGGCCGAAATAGTGCTATCCTAGTCTCCCTTAATTTTAAAAGACATGTGATACATATATACATATAACGCATGCATTGCAGAACATAAAAATGCAGTCAAAAAAGAAGAAAAAACTTCCTCCCTTGTCTAGCACATAAAAAAAACAGGACATGAAATTGACTTCAAAAAAACTAAATTACTTTCCAAAACAGAACATGTATATAAAAGAATAATCATGGAAGCCATAGAGATAGAAAAATACCCCATCAGCATGAACATGATGACACGTCCTGCCTACAGAAATTTGGAAACCAGCCCTAAACAAAAAAACATATCATAACCATCACCATGTCAATCCTTCAACTAAATGTGATTCCACCAACCAATCAAATCATTAAAACATAGCCACCCAATCTATTTGCTACATTCAAACCAAATCTCCACCCCCACCACTATTTATAAGGAACAAATGGCAGTTGCAAACAAACTATATCTACAGCACCACGAAGCTTACAACTTCAGCCTGATGATGGTGAATGTGATTTCACCGAAACATCCCATAGACACTCAAAATATTACACGGGGCAAAACCCAAACTCAGAACAATCTACATATTTATATGACAGTCTTGGCATATTCGGGTTTCTTCCTGTGTAGGATTTGGAAATTTCTGGCGACATTTCGATGAGGTCCCACTCGTCATCCTCAGGCTGGTGTTTCTGTCCTTGTTCTAGGGCGAACACTGCGAGACCTGAGCTGCCTTCCTTCTATAAATACTGGTGGCTGGGTGTGGTTTGATGGCTCAGCAATTGCCTGCTGTGTAGAAACTTCCTGGTGAGTCAGTGGGGTAACACCTGGGGTCGTTGATGTAACTGAGGTATGCTGAGTAGTTAATGGTTGTGGATTAGGGGTGATATCCTGAGTAGCTGGAGCTTGCAGGCTACTTGGTTGTTTTGCAATGTGTGTTCTGTCTGGTTTCAGTTTCTATGGCTGAGATACATTTGTTAATGAGGGCTGGTTTCCAGATGTCTGGTAGGTGGGAGGTATAATCCCGCTTGTTCATATTTTGGGGATGTTTTATATATATATAATCAGCCATATATTGAGCGGATGCGCAAGTGTACAAGATTTTGGTGATTTTTTGCTTCCGTGCATGAGCAGAAGCAAAAAACCCACCGAAATCTCACACCCATGCATGTCCCCTCGCAAGATTCCAGTGTGTTTTTGCTTCCTGCCCATGCACAGAAGCAAAAACACAATGAGGACGCACAGACACGCAAGACAACCGAAGTTGCACAAGCAGCGCACCAGTAGTGGCGATAATGTCCATCCCCCACTGATCTGTAGGTACATGAAATAATGGGGGAAGAAAAGGGTCTAAACAATGATTTTAAAGGTGATTTTAAAGAACTTTTCCCTTCTAAAGGCGCAGAACAACTACAGAAAGTAACAAATAAACAAGACTTGCAATGTGTCTTCGTCAATTAAATGTTCCCAAGTTTAGGCCTACGACCGGCATATAAGCCCAGACAAATTGCATTCATAAATCAAGATGACAATGTAATTTGAGCATCAAGACAATAATGCAATTCTACATCCTTCTAATTCTAGGTCAGCTTTAACTGACCAAGCCGATTGGAGAAACAGAAAGAAGAGTTTGAAACCTGTGGTGTTCTGCAACAGAATTAGCAGCCTACAAAATCCCTGCAGGAACAAAAAAAAGTGGATCTTTAGTTGTTGTGTGTCTTTGTTGGATGCACACATTGGGTTAATGTTAGTTTGATCCTGATAGCAAACAAGCTTAAATGCTCTGTCCTACACATTGGGAAGAAGAATCTGAACTCCAAATACAAACTGAATAATCAAATTATCACAGATAATCCCCACTCGGTTAAAGACCTTGGTATACTAATAACAAGTAATGTCTCAGACATTAACACCCTTGAAAATGTCCAAAGATACTTCACCAGAAGAGCCCTTCACTCCTCCACTCGAAATAGAATACCCTACGAGACTAGACTTTCAATCCTGGGCCTAGGAAGTTTAGAACTAAGATGCCTTAAACAAGACCTAAGTATTGCCCACAAGATCATATGCTGCAACGTCCTGCCTGTCTGTGACTACTTCAGCTTCAACCACAACAACACAAGAGCACACAACAGATTTAAACTTAATATTAACCGCTCCAAACTTGACTGTAAAAAATATGACTTCAGTAACCGAGTTGTCGAAGCGTGGAACTCATTACCGGACTCCATAGTGCCATCCCCAAACCCCCAACACTTTACCCTTAGATTATCTACGGTTGACCTATCCAGATTCCTAAGAGGTCAGTAAGGGGCGAGTACAAGCGCACTAGAGTGCCTTCCGTCCCCTGTCCTATTGCTCTCCTATATCTCCTATACCTTTCTTCTATTCCTATATCTCTTCTTCTATTCTTTCATTGATATGCTTTATTCCTCTATCTTCTTTTCTATTCTTTCTTAGATATATTTTACTATGAGTATCTCCTCTATAACCTTCATCATGTATTTTACTATGTGTATATAGATATATACCCACTAAAACCCTCATTGTGTATTGGACAAAATAAATAAAGAAAGAAAGAAAGAATTTCAGTCAAGCACTGAACATGTTAAGTTCCAAAAGTTATTTGTAGACAGATTTAAATAATCAGAAACCAACTGGCTGGTCCATCAACCCTGAAATTTTAATATTTTCTTTGGGGTCTCATCCTATTTTTTTTTAATCATATTGCCATTTAAAAATAAATAATTACAATAATTTGTGAATGGTTCAGTACATAAAGATTTTATCATAAGCACAAAAAACAGAGAAAGAAAAGAAGGAAATTAATTTTATGCTTTATAGATAAAGATTTGATCCATATATCGGTTATTATCTTCTAGGGGTTTTTTTTATAGCTTGTATTTAAGGATATTGACCATTAATGCACAATAATTTTAATAAAGTCTTCGTGAACTGAAGGATTATTAGCTTGTTTAGGATTTAGGTTCAGTTCTGCTGCTGAAGGTAAGAAGAAAACAAACATATTTTAAGGCAAGTATGATTACTCAACATTCCATTTTTATCTCTGGAACGTATGGCAAGCCCCATTACATCTTGGTTTCTTCTCCACTCTGAGACTATTATCTTACTGATCTTCCTTAATAAAGCTTACAAAAAACCCAATTTCCTAGTTCGCAACATTATTTTATTCATTTCTTTACTGCCAATTTGGCTTTTAAGGAGCTTTCCGACTCTTTAAAGCCAATGGAATGAAAAATGAAATGTGGGCAGTAAATCCAGACTTTTAAAAACGCATAATGATGTTAATGAGGCAACATCCTAAAAATGTACAGTTCCCAGTCTATGTTATTTTTCTATACAAATATTTTTCAGGAGAAGGATAGGCGGAGGCTGGGGGTGGGTGGGTAGGGGGAGTCAAGCGAGAAATCAGCCTGGAATCATTCAAAAACTTCAGAGGAGAAGGATTTAGGAGTCTACGGAAAGGGGCGGCATACAAATCTAATAAATAATAATAATAAATAATAATAATTTAGGGGTCGTGATTTCTGACAGTCTCAAAATGGGTGAACAGTGCAGTCAGGCGGTAGGGAAAGCAAGTAGAATGCTTGGCTGCATAGCTAGAGGTATAAAAAGCAGGAAGAGGGAGATTGTGATCTCGCTATATGGAGCGCTGGTGAGACCACATTTGGAATACTGTGCTCAGTTCTGGAGACCTCACCTACAAAAAGATATTGACAAAATTGAACGGGTCCGAAGACGGGCTACAAGAATGGTGGAAGGTCTTAAGCATAAAAAGTATCAGGAAAGACTTCATGGACTCAATCTGTATAGTCTGGAGGACAGAAGGGAAAGGGGGGACATGATCGAAACATTTAAATAGGTTAAAGGGTTAAATAAGGTTCAGGAGAGAAGTGTTTTTAATAGGGAAAGTGAACACAAGAACCAGGGGGCACCATCTGAGGTTAGTTGGGGGAAAGATCAGAAACAACGTAAGAAAATTACTGAAAGAGTAGTAGATGCTTGGAACAAACTTTCAGCAGACGTGGTTGGTAAATCCACAGTCCCTGAATGTAAACATGCCAGGGATAAACAGAGATCCATCCTAAGATAAAATACAGGAAATAGTATAAGGGCAGACTAGATGGAGCAGGAGGTCTTTTTCTGCCATCAATCTTCTATGTTTTCCTTTGTTACGTTCATCAAATGAATCAGAGAATCTGACACAAGGAAGCCGAGGCTTCAATCACCATGGCCGCTGGATGTGTATGACACTTTTAACCATGGATTATACAGGTGTGCCTACAATTACAGCACTCATGTTGGTTCCCTCCTGACATCTTATTTATGCTAAATTATTTCTCTTTGTGCACAAAAAGGAATAATCTCTTTAAAGAACAAAACGTGTTGACTTATACATGGTTTCTTGGGGGGGCGGGGTTGAGTTTGACTTGTGGGCTAGCAAAGGAATACAGAAAGCATTGCCCGGTTGAACACAGCAATTTCCTGCTTTGTTCACTGCCCACTCAAAGCACCTGTTATATGTGGGCTACTTTGTTAGGGTACATTTCCATTGACCATACACCCTTCATTATAAAGGGCAGTGATTTATTTCAGAAAGCTGACCTTTAGATATATTCATGTTCTTGGTTTCGCTCTTGGATTTTCCTTGTAAATATAAGCAATGTATTTAGTTTTCTCTCTATAAAGCTCTTGCAGGTTTTCCCCTTGTTCAGGGTTGCCTTTTATTTTTATCCCTGTTTCCTCCCAGGAGATTCCTAGAGAGGCCCCACAGAGGCTTCTCCCTGCCTTTTCTGGCCTTGTTTCCTCCCAGGAGATTCCTAGAGAGGCCCCACAGAGGCTTCTCCCTGCCTTTTCCAGCCTTGTTTCCTCCCAGGAGATTCCTACAGAGGCCCCACGGAGGCTATTCCATGTCTTTTCCGGTTACAGTTTTGGAGGCTCGGGTTTGTAAGTGGAAAATGGTTCTTGAGATGAGGCAAAAAAATATCTTGAACACCCAGTTCTTACCTAGAAAGGTTCATAAGTAGAGGCGTTCTTAGTTAGGGGTACCACTGTACTTGTTTCTCTTCTACTTACTTACTTACTTACTTACTTACTTACTTACTTACTTACTTACTTACTTACTTACTTACTTACTTACTTACTTACTTACTTACTTATTTATTTATTGGATTTGTATGCTGCCCCTCTCTGTAGACTCGGGGTGGCTAACAACAGTAATAAAAAACAGCATGTAAATCCAATACTAAAACAACTAAAAAACCCTTATTGTAAAACCAAACATACATACAAACAAACATACCATGCATAAATTGTAAAGGCCTAGGGGGAAAGAGTATCTCAATTCCCCCGTGCCTGATGGCAGAGGTGGGTTTTACGGAGCTTATGAAAGGCAAGGAGGATGGGGGCAATTCTAATCTCCGGGGGGAGTTGGTTCCAGAGGGCCGGGGCTGCCACAGAGAAGGCTGTTCCCCTGGGCCCCGCCAAATGACATTGTTTAGTTGACGGGACCCGGAGAAGACCAACTCTGTGGGACCTAACTGGTCACAGGGATTCGTGCGGCAGAAGGCGGTCCCTGAGATAATCTGGTCCAATGCCATGAAGGGCTTTATAGGTCATAACCAACACTTTGAATTGTGACCGGAAACTGATTGGCAACCAATGCAGACTGCGGAGTGTTGGTGTGACATGGGCATTTTTGGGAAAGCCCATGATTGCTCTCGCAGCTGCATTCTGCATGATCTGAATTTTCCGAACACTTTTCAAAGGTAGCCCAATGTAGAGAGCGTTACAGTAGTCGAGCCTCGAGGTGATGAGGGCATGAGTGACTGTGAGCAGTGAGTGCGGGTCCAAATAGGGCCGCAACTGGTGCACCAGGCAAACCTGGGCAAACGTCCCCCTCACCACAGCCGAAAGATGTTTCTCTAATGTGAGCTGTGGATCGAGGAGGACGCCCAAGTTGCAGACCCTCTCTGAGGGGGTCAGTGATCCCCCCCCCAGCGTGATGGACGGACAGATGGAATTGTCCTTGGAAAGCAAAACCCACAGCCACTCTGTCTTATCAGGGTTGAGTTTTGGGGTTCTGTTGTAGTTGTAAACAGGGACTAGCTGTATACATGGGAAATTTGGAAAGCGTGCTCTTTAAAATCATTTACTCCACTGCTGGGCTGGCTGAGAATTGTGCATAACTCCTCAGCTTAATTAAGAAGACCCACATGCAACATTTAATCCCTGCTTAGGAAAAACAGACTTTCATAAGAAGAGAAAACATTTTATAATTCAGCTGTTGGCAGCTGCTTCGCAGCATGACTGTTTGTCTATTTGTGACATGCAACCGAACAAATCATTTTTGACATCACCCTGGCATAAACACTTGCTATTTATTGATTTTATCTCCCATTAATAGAAATTGTCAGCAGATCGCAGGAAACTTCAAGTGCCTTGTTTTTGAAAGCTAGCATTTCCCTTACATTTATTTCCACCAAATTATGCATTTCTGTTTGACTTCAAAAGCACCCGTTTTGTTTAATATGGCCTTGGCGGCTCTTCAAGATACAGGGTTATTCAAAAAAAGAATGAACTGATTTCATGATGCATCGCTTCAGAATAGAAGAGAATAGAATAGCTTTATTGGCCAAGTGTGATTGGACACACAAGGAATTTGTCTTGGATGTTGAGGCTCTCAGTGTACATAAAAGAAAATATAGATTTATCAAAAATCATGTGGTACAACATTTAATGATTGTCATAGGGGTCAAATAAGCAACGAAGAAAAAAAATCAATCATTCAGTTCTCAAGCATTATCATGTAATGAGTTGGTGACCATTTGAAAGAGGAGTTATCTAAGTTTTGAATGGCTGCCACAGGGGCAATGTGGTTGCATTGTTCTTCTGGCAACGTTCAATTCTTTGTTTACCCTCAGAATGGTGAGTCCTCAGAATGTCAATCCTGGGATCTGTTGGATCCTTTCTCCAATCTTAGGAGTCACAGTCATGAACACTCTTATCACCAGTGGGACCACTTTAGCCTTTAAATTTCCCCATACTTTTCTAGTTCCCTTTTTTCACTATGACATCTACATATATCACCATGGTTGTCTTCTGGCCCTTGTCTACTACCGCAATGTCTGGTTGGTTGACTAGAACCTGCCTGTCCATATGGATCTGGAAATCCTATCTGATCTTAGCTTTTTTATTCTCCATGATATTCTGTGGAATATCCCATCTGGACTTGAAGAGATTTATAGGTCATAACCAACACTTTGAATTGTGACCGGAAACTGATCGGCAACCAAGATGATAGATAGATAGATAGATAGATAGATAGATAGATAGATAGATAGATAGATAGATAGATAGATGAGATAGATAGATGACAGATAAGATAGATAGATGACAGATAGACGAAATAGATATAGATTTATGACAAATAGATTGATAGATCATATAAATTTATATAGATAGATAGATAGATGGATGAGATAGATGAAATAGATATAGATGATAAATAGATAGATAGATGACAGACAGATGAGATAGATATAGTTATAGATAGATGATAAATAGATTGATAGATGATATAGGTGATAGATAGATAGATAGATAGATAGATGGATGGATGGATGGATGGATGGATGGATGGATGGATGGATAGATAGATAGATAGATAGATAGATAGATAGAAAGATAAGATAGATTGACAGACATACACACAGACAGACAGATAATAAATAGATGATAGATAAGATAGAAGAAAGAAAGAAGAAAGAAAGAAAGAAAGAAAGAAAGGAAAGAAAGACGGAAAGAAAGACGGAAAGAAAGACGGAAAGAAAGACGGAAAGAAAGAAGGAAAGAAAAAAAGAAAGGAAAGAAAGACAGAAAGAAAGAAGGAAAGAAAGAAAGAAAAAAGAAAGAAAGAAAGAAAGAAAGAAAGAAAGAAAGAAAGAAAGAAAGAAAGAAAGGAGGCAGGTAGGCTGCAGACTCATTAACATTTCTGCTGAATGTTATGTCTCTCAATGTATCTTACCTGTCACAAATATTTAGATAATTAGAAAAATCAGCCAGTTTGGCAAATGTTTCTTACTCAAGCAGAGAGATGAAATGACTTATATCCCAAAGTATACATCCTTGCAAGGAGGGGGGTGGGGTGAACAAAAGCAGCCTGCGAGATTAGTTCTCCAAAACGGATTTTGACCGATGAGCCAATGCAAAGATACTATGAGGCCCACGTTCGACTTGAATAAGAATGATCGCAATTCCAACTTTCCCTGGAGCAGAGAGGAGCTCCTGGAAGGAAGAAATACAATCTTATATATACTACGGAACTAGATCAAATAAATGCCTAATCTGCCCTGAAGAATTTAACTCCACCAAAATCTCTGAACTGTGAAGAGACAGACATTTCGGGAAAGATGAGATACGAGCAATACCAAACATTTAATCTGTATCAGATTGTATTTCACTGTGCTGTATAAATCCAGTTTTTGCTGCAGACTGGAAACCCTCAAGGAAAAGAAATTTGGAATCAAATCAAACATGATTCAATGTTTCAGCCAATGGATTTAGATTAGATTAGATTAGATTTATTGGATTTATATGCCGCCCCTCTCCGCAGACTCAGGGCGGCTCACAACAATGGCAAAACAGTACACAGTGACAAATCCAATACCCACCAATCCAATTACAATTTTAAGCTAAAAAATTCATAAAAACAACCCCAGAATATATAAAAAAAACAAGCACACAATCAATCAAACACCAGAACAACATGGGCAAGGGGGAGATGTTTCAGTTCCCCATGCCTGACGGCAGAGGTGGCTTTTAAGGAGTTTGCGAAAGGCAAGGAGGGTGGGGGCAATCCTAATCTCAGGGGGGAGCTGGTTCCAGAGGGTCGGAGCCGCCACAGAGAAGGCTCTTCCCCCAGGTCCCGCCAGACGACATTGTTTAGTCGACGGGACCCGAAGAAGGCCAACTCTGTGGGACCGAATCGGTCGCTGGGATTCGTGCGGCAGAAGGCGGTCCCGAAGGTATTCTGGTCCGGTGGACCCTTTTTTATTATTATTATTATTTTTAAAAGGGAATTGATAAAGCGCTAAGGGAAGAATGTTGCCTCTGGAATTAGATTTTTAAAAAATGTATATTTTTTGATATGCTGTTAGCACATTTCCAAACCGTTTGATAACCAACATTTTAACAGGCACCATTTTAAACTTGTGACCCCTTTGCAAACCCCTCTTGTAGCCCTCGACTTACAACAGTTTGTTGAGTAACCACACAAAATTACAACGGCGTTGAAAAAAGAGACTTATGACCAGGCGGGTGTTCCAATTTACCACATATGTTGATGTGTTGGAACGAAATTTGGCTTTTGCACATGTGTAGGAAGCAAATCCCATGAGAAGATGCATGGGGGTGTGAGATTTTGGCCTTTTTTTTCCTTCCGTGCATTATCTTCTGCGTGATTTTGCTTTCTGTGCATGCAGAAGATCCATAAAATGAGATAAAACTCACTTAACAACATTTAGCAACAGAAATTTTGGGGTCCAGTTGAGGACTTCTTCTGTCAAGCTGGTGCAGAAGTTGGTGATAAATTAACGGCTATCTATAGAAGACCTGAAGTTTATGGGAACTTGGAAGGGGTGATTTTCACGAGAGAACAGATTGATTATGATTATGATTATGATCATGATTATATGATTTATTTTATTTTATTTTATTTTATTTTATTTTATTTTATTTTATTTTATTTTATTTTATTTTATTTTATTTTATTTTATTTTATTTTATTTTATTTTATTTTATTTTATTTTATTTTATTTTATTTTATTTTATTTTATTTTATTTTATTTTATTTTATTTTATTTTATTTTATTTTATTTTATTTTATTTTATTTTATTTTATTTTATTTTATTTTTTGATTTGATTTGATTTGATTTGATTTGATTTTATTTGATTTTATTTGATTTGTATGCCGCCCCTCTCCGGAGACTCGGAGCAGATCACAACAAGTAAGACATGAGATACAAATCCAATATTAAAAACAATTTAAAAAACCCTTATAAAAAACAGGCATACAATCCAAACAAAATGGAACAGCTGGGGGAATGTCAGGTTCCCCAGGCCTGGCGACATAGGTGGGTTTTTAGAAGTTTACGAAAGGCAAGAGAGTGGGGGAAGTCCTAATCTCCAGGGGGGAGTTGATTCCAGGGGGCGGGGCCAGCACAAAGAAGGCTCTTCCCCTGGGTCCCGCCAGACATCATTGTTTTGTCAACAACTTCAAAGCATTCTTTCGAGTGGTTCAAGGACATCCTAGGCCCACCCAACCTGGGCGGAAGTGGAGGAAGGACTGGCCATGCTAGTATAATCTGAACGGGCAACATCACAAGTTTGTGGGTGGGGGACAAGGGATGTGAATTTTCAACTGAGTGGGAAACTCAGATTTAGATTTCCCAGTGTGGGTGCCACGATGGCTCCAGAAATAAATTGGAACTTTGAGGAGTATTCTGATTTAGTTCCAATGTTACCTGAAACCTTGACATCCTATGCAGCACAAGTCCCAATTTCAGTGCTATTTTAACCTTATTTTGAAAGTGTTCGAAAACTTACAGGAAAGTTCACCTTACAAAGGATGTGCCGTTTCTTCTCCTTTTGCTCCTGGGGAAATGACAACACACTGACACATTTTTTTTCCTGGCAACCACAATTGCAGAGGCTGTTCTGACTCACCTTTGAAAACTCTTCCAATTTATCCAGCGTGGAAAAAGCAACCTGCACATACATAGTTTAGTTATAGGCAAAATATCTAGAAATGCAGGAAGCTGTTTGCTGCCGATTAGCTAATACAGGAGTAGCTGGGTCAATGGCCTCCATCAATCTTATGAAGGGTTTGGATAAATAGCACCTGGATTTTAATAAAGGGAGAAAGAGGGATTTCCCCCACCCGCAATTTATTTATTTATTTTGTCCAATACACAATGAGGGTTTTAGTGGGTATATATCTATACACACATAGTAAAATACATGATGAAGTTTATAGAGGAGATACTCATACTAAAATATATCTAAGAAAGAATAGAAAAGAAGATACTGTATAGTAATAGAACATATCAATGAAAGAATAGAAGAAGAGATATAGGAATAGAAGAAAGGTATAGGAGATATAGGAGAGCAATAGGACAGGGGACGGAAGGCACTCTAGTGCACTTGTACTCGCCCCTTACTGACCTCTTAGGAATCTGGATAGGTCAACCGTGGATAATCTAAGGGTAAAGTGTTGGAGGTTTGGGGATGACACTATGGAGTCCGGTAATGAGTTCCGCGCTTCGACAACTCAGTTACTGAAGTCGTATTTTTTACAGTCAAGTTTAATATTAAGTTTAAATCTGTTGTGTGCTCTTGTGTTGTTGTGGTTGAAGCTGAAGTAGTTGCCGACAGGCAGGACGTTGCAGCATATGATCTTGTGGGCAACACTTAGATCTTGTTTAAGGCGTCTTAGTTCTAAGCTTTCTAGGCCCGCATAAGTGCACCAGTGTGCCTTCCGTCCCCTGTCCAATTGTCTCTCCTTATCTCATTTATCTTTTCTTCCTTTCAAATATGTTCAACTATACTTTTCTTCTATTCTTTTCTTTATTTATATTATTACATATCTATTCTCTTCAATGTGTATTATGTATTGGACAAAATAAATAAATAAATAAATAATGATTGAAAGTCTAGTCTCGTAGGGGATTCTGTTTCGAGTGGAGGAGTGAAGGGCTCTTCTGGTGAAGTATCTTTGGACATTTTCAAGGGTGTTAATGTCTGAGATGCGATATGGGTTCCAAACAGATGAGCTGTATTCGAGGATGGGTCTGGCAAAAGTTTTGTAAGCTCTGGTAAGTAGTGTGAGATTGCCAGAGCAATCCCCTAATTAATGGAATTCCCTAATTAATGGAAGAAAAGAAGGGAGGGAGAAAGAGAGGGAAGGTAGAGAGAAAAGAAGAAAGGGAGGAAGCCAGCATGGAGGGAAAGAAGGGAGAGAGGGAGGAAGAGAGGAAGAAGGAAAGGAGGGAAGTGGGATAGAAAAGGAGAAAGAGAGGGAGGAAGGAAATTAAGGAGGAAAGTGCTCTTTAAACTCCAAAAAACCTAGTGTAAAAAAATGTGGATTTAAGGAGAAAAGGAGCATGTTAAGTCTTCCCAAGGCTTAATATCTTCTTCAGACCTTAAAAATACTTGGAACGTCCAAAAATAAATATCAAATTAGTTTTTCCACTGGGAGGAGGGAGGAGGCCACGGTTCTTAAAGGGTAAACCTCGATTGAGGGCACCAATGTCATCCCTTAAATTCCCATTAAGAAGCCCGGAATAGGGCTTCTCTTCTCTCCCCCGAAAAGTTTCACCTGGCAAAATCTTTTGAGTGTCTACGAGCATCAGTTCACTTCCTGAAGCTCTGAGCATCTGAGTTGCTTTGAATCTTCTGGTTTATTTTATTTCCCAGCTGAGTTTGCACTGCAAATTTTTTCTCTCCGTGCTTGTCACCAAGTGCCTTGAGGGCATTGAAAGTGAAAGGCATTGTTTAAAACCTCATAAATAAATGGCAAAGGAACCCACAATTCAGCCTACTTTGTACTTATTATTTAAGTGGCTTTTAAAAAAAAGAAATCCTCCGCACAACAATTTCCTGAATGATGCTGGTTAGTTTGCAAAGTTGTTTCACTAAAACAACTTTGCCGCAAGGGTGGGTCCTTCTCTGTTGGAACCAGATCACCCGAACCATTAGCGATCCACTGGTGACTGGTCCATGGGTGCCACCATCTTTTGGGGGGAATTTCCAGGTTTGGATGGCCTCTCTGCTTTAAAAAGAGCCCTCCCGCCCACCACTGGGTTTGTGCTGACCTTTATTTCTTTGCCCGAAGCACAGCTGATCTGGTCCTCGGCTGTGTTTCGGGCTGAATCCTGCTTCTGAGCATGTGCAGAAGCAAAAATGCATGAGGGGTGCATACGAAACATCACAATGCGAACCAGCGATGAAGGTAAGTGCAACCCACCCATGCTTTGCCCCTACAGTTGTTTTGATAGAACCCCACAGCTAAGACTGTTATCTTCCCACCAAATTGGTACCTATTTATCTATTCACGGTTGCATGCTTTTAAACTGCTGTTGGTTATGACCTATAAAGCCCTTCATGGCATTGGACCAGAATACCTTCAGGACTGCCTTCTGCCACACGAATCCCAGTGACCGATAAGGTCCCACACAATTGGCCTTCTCTGGATCCGGTCAACAAAACAATGCCGTCTGGCGGGACCCAGGGGAAGAGCCTTCTCTGTGGTGGCCCCGACCCTCTGGAATCACCCCCTCCCCAGAGATTAGGACTGCCCCCACCCTCCTTGCCTTTCGCAAACTCTTAAAAACCCACCTTTGCTGCCAGGTATGGGGAAATTGATTCCCCTTGGCCGCTCCGTTTTATGTATGGTTTGTTTAGGTTGTATGATTGTTTTTAATTAAGGGTTTTAAAACTGTTTTGGCTTTTAACATTGGATTTGTATTTTGTATTACTGTTGTGAGCTGCTCCGAGTCTTCGGAGAGGAGCAGCATACAAATATTATTATTATTATTATTATTATTATTATTATTATTATTATTATTATCACTTTTTAACAGAGCCAGCCTATTGCCCCCACAATCCGGCTCCTCATTTGACCCCCCTCGGAAGGATGGAAGGCTGAGTCAACCTTGAGCCGGTGATGAGATTTGAACCGCTGACCTACAGATCTACAGTCAGCTTTAGTGGCCTGCAATACTGCACTCTACCTTCTGCGCCACTTCTGCTGATCACCGGCTGCCTGCATTTTGGCGGGTCGAATCTCATCAGGTTCAAGGTTGACTCTGCCTTCCATCCTTCCAAGGTGGGTCAAATGAGGACCCAGATTGTTTGGGGCAATATGCTTATTGTCTGTAAACTGCTTAGAAAGGGCTGTAAAGCACTGTGAAGCTGTATATAAGTCTAATTCCTATTATTGCTGTTTTCACCACTGAGTCATTGCAGTCTCTGAAGGCATAATAATATGAAGGGAAGACTTTTAACTTCCGTCATCTAACTCTAATAAGTCAGGCAATGGATCAGGTGAAGAAAAGCATTATTTTATGGCATTTCAAGTCTTTTAACACCTTCTTCTGTTAGCTTAGGACATCCTGTTCCTGTGAGCCCTTCCTCTTATCCTCCTGTATATCTCTCTCGAGTCATGCTGTCCTGCCTTTTCAGAAAAGGATTTATTTTCTGTAACCAATTCGAACTTCCGTGCTCAAGCCAGAAAACCCATTTGCATAGAAGATAAGAAAGGAAAGGAAGATTTTGTGATTTTAATTGAAAAGCAAGAGAAAGCAGCAACGAGTGAGAGATTGTCCTCCAGGGGGGAAAAAAGGTTTTTGTTCTTTTTTGCCATCCCTATTTAAAGGATTGCACAACTTTATTCTTGATAGATACGTGCTCTTTTGGAATCAGCTCTGCTGTGCCAAAGCTTTAATAGAAATCTTTTTTAAAATATTATTGTTATCCACTAGCATGTGACTGCTCAACTAGCTAATCTTCTAAACCCAAGGCTGATGTGTCTAATTTTTGCCGTAGGCCAGAGACAAAGATAATACACCCCCATGAGGACATTGGAGCTTTTGGATAATGCTAAGCAGAAAAATAGATTTGGAACCAGATTGCCCTAGCTTCATTTTTTTCAATGTAGGTTATTTTTAAGGGGAGGAAAATCCTCTATTAAAATAAAAATACAGTGGTACCTCTACTTCCTGATGGTCAGAGCGATCAACCAGTGGAACAACCTGCCTGCGGAGGTTGTGAACTCCCCAACTCTGGACACTTTCAAGAGGAGATTGGACTGCCATTTGGCTGGGGTGCTTTAAGATTCCTGCTCAGGCAGGGGGTTGGACTTGATGACCTGCATGGTCCCTTTCAACTCCAACAATAGATAGATAGATAGATAGATAGATAGATAGATAGATAGATAGATAGATAGATAGATAGATAGATAAACAAACAAACAAACAAACAAACAAATAAATACTTAAGAACTTAATTCGTTCCGTGAACAGTTTCTTAAGTAGAAAAGTTTATAAGTAGAATAATAATAATAATTTATTAGATTTGTATGCCGCCCCTCTCCAAAGACTTTTCCCATAGGAATCAATGTAAAAGCAAATAATGCATGCAAACCCATTAGGAAAGAAATAAACGCTCGGAATTTGGGTGGGAGGAGGACGAGGAAGAAGAGGAGGAGGAGGAGAGTTGCTGCCCAAGGAAGAAGGTGAGGTGAGAAGAATTAAAAATAAAAAAGAGGGACTCTAAGGTGGCGATGAGGAGCATGCGCCTCCCATACACCCGTCGCGAGGCTGCCTCCCGTACACTGCGCCAGAGAGAGAAACCCAGGGGAAATGGCAGGAAACTGGTCGGGCCTTTGTGCCGCTCTCAAATTTCCTGGGAAATTTTTCCAGTCTCAGGTTCTTAAGTAGAAAATGGTTCTTAAGAAGAAGAGGCCAAAAAAAATATTGAGCAGGACCCAGGGGAAGAGCCTTCTCTGTGGTGGCCCGGGCCCTCTGGAATCGACTCCCCCCACAGAGATTCGAACTTCCCCCACCCTCCTCGCCTTCCACAAGATTCTGAAAACTCATTTATGTCTCCAGGCATGGGGTTATTTATCTATCTCTTGGCTATTTAAGATTTATGTATGGTTATGACTGAGTAGTATTGTTTGTTTTTTAATGATAGGGGTTTTTTAGCTGTAGCTTTAATTATTAGATTTGCTGTACATTGTTTATTGTTGCTGTGAGCCGCCCTGAGTCTTCGGAGAGGGGCGGCATACAAATCTAATAAATTATTATTATTATTATTATTATTATTATTATTATTATTATTATTATTATTATTATTATTGAACACCCGGTTCTTATCTAGAAAAGTTTTTAAGTAGAGGCATTCTTAAATAGAAGTACCCCTGTACCAGAATATCAGAATTGAAAGGGATCTTGAAAGATTTCTAGTCCAACTCACCACTCAAGCAGAAGACCCTGTAGTAGTGGTGGCAAACCTCTTTTTGCTTGGGTGCCAAAAGGGGGGATACACACAATAGCGCATGTGTGTATGCCCACACCCATAATACACCCATGTTACACCAACACTCCACAGTCTGCATTGGTTGCCGATCAGTTTCCGGTCACAATTCAAAGTGTTGGTTATGACCTATAAAGCCCTTCATGGCATCGGACCAGGATACCTGCGAGACCGCCTTCTGCTGCACAAATCCCAGCGACCAGTTAGGTCCCACAGAGTGGGTCTTCTCCGGGTCCCATCAACTAAACAATGTCGCTTGGCGGGACCCAGAGGAAGAGCCTTCTCTGTGGCGGCACCGGCCCTCTGGAACCAACTCCCCCCAGAGATTAGAATTGCCCCTACCCTCCTTGCCTTTCGTAAGCTCCTCAAAACCCACCTCTGCCACCAGGCATGGGGGAAACTGAGATACACTTCCCCCTAGGCCTTTACAATTTTATGCATGGTATGTCTGTATGTATGATTGGTTTTTATATAATGGGTTTTTAACTGTTTTTAGTATTGGATTTTGTTATATACTGTTTTATTGCTGTTGTTAGCTGCCCCGAGTCTGCGGAGAGGGGCGGCATACAAATCCAATAAATAAATAAAATAAATAATGCAATGCCTTCCCCTCTGCACCCCTCCCCATGCTGCCACCCCGCGCATGTGTGCACCCCTCACTGAACCCTCTAGTCTTCCAGTAGACCCGTTGCACTGTTTTTTGACCACCCGAGCGCTCTGGAGGCTTTCTTGAAGTTTGGGGAGGGCAAAAACAGCCTCCCCCATTCTCCAGAAGGTCAAAAATCAGCTGGCCAGCATGCACATGCATGTTGGATCTGACATAGGGCAACACTTCATGTGCCCTCAGATATGACTCCATGTGCCACCTGTCAATCGCATGCCATAGGTCTGCCATCATGGTCCTATATCATTCCAGGCAGGGGTGGTCAGCAGGCAGGATGGGGTGGAACACAGTTACACCAGCGGAAATGAAGTTGTGTGTCCAGCTGATTGGCCGCTGTCACTTCCTGGATTACTGGTCTCGGCTCAGCTCTCCTTTTTTTCCATGCTGCTGCTGCTGCGTCTGTGCTCCTTGCTTTTTTCCTCTTTCCTCCTTCCTGGCCTTGGACAAGCTTCCCTCTCTCCTGACCGGCTCCCCTCCAGCCTCACGCGGCCACCTCCCACCTGAGATGCAAGCAGAAGGCGTGGATGGGAGCGGCGCTGGCAGCATTTATGCTTCTGGCAGCACCCGTTCGCCTAGCTACCCAGCCTGAGATGGGGTGGGGGCAACCCAGGAAGGAGAGCGTGGGAAACACAAAGCAAATTGTCACCCCAGGGAGCAACACTGGTAAGATTGTAAGTCGAGGACTTAGCAGTTCACTTGAACAATGATGATCGTTCAAGCCACTCCCACTGGTTACATGGCCGGCAAGGCACTCCTACCCAGTCACATGACCATTAAGCCACACCCACAAAATAAGCCACACCCACAGCATGGCAGTAAAAATGTTGGCTGCCCATTACTGATTCCAGGCAAATGGCTGTTCCATTTCTTCTTAAGAACCACCAATGATGGAGCACCCACAACTTCTGGAGGCAAGCTGTTCCACAGATTAATTGTTCTCACTGTCAGGAAATTTCTCCTTAGTTCTGATGAAATTATGTACTACAACTTTGGTGGGGTCCCTGGCACTCTCTGAGTGTTGTTGTTTTATTGAGGACATTTCAGTACCCAACTAAGACACATCATCAAGTTTAGAAGGGAGTGGGGTTTGCAAAGAGGAAGAGGAGGAGGAAGAAGACTGGGATGCTTGGTGCTCTTTGAGCTTCCAGTAACATCAGCAGGGCTAGTAGAGAAAAGGCTTTGCTCTTTTTTTTTTTTCTTTACATACCAGTGACTTGCATATTTCTTCTTACAGATTAGGCAACAGATCATCTCCAAATTGTTGACTGAGTTCAGGAAAAGTTAAGACTGATTTGATTGGGACTTCGAACTGAAATTAGATTGATTCCCTTAAGATCTGAAATTGATTCAGAAAATGCCATTTCTGTGCAAGCAACAGAACTCTGCAATTTATCCAAACTGATTAGGAAGCATCTCGTTGGCTCAATGATTCCAAGCAATTTCCCAACTCATTTCAGAGCTTTTTACGTTTGAAGCAAGCCTCTGAATCGAATATCAGCCCAGCCTTTGTCGGTGGATCTTTTGGGCTGACTTAGCAAGGCATTTGGTAGATTTTTTTAAATTAAACTTTTCTAGCAATTGCACTTTACAAAAAGAATACCATGGATCTTTGTGGTTGACTCATCCATCTCTTCAAACTCAATGGACATTGTTACTCTAGGATTATTTAATGACAACAGCTTTTTTTAGCTCCTGTTAAATCAGACTTGTATCATCACTGCTAATTTCTACATATCAGAGGTGGGTTTGTTGTTGGCCCCCTTAAGTGGTGGGATGGATCTCAAGTCCTTGAGTTTGTTATTTACAAAGTTGTAGAAGGTGCAGTTGGATTTGTTGTGCAGAAGATTTTATTTTTTATTTTTTATTTTTTATTTTTTATTTACTTACTTACTTACTTACTTACTTACTTACTTACTTACTTACTTACTTACTACTTACTTACTTACTTACTTACTTACTTACTTACTTACTTTATCTATCTGCCTGCCTGCCTGCCTGCCTGCCTGCCTGCCTGCCTACCTACCTACCTACCTACCTACCTACCTACCTACCTATCTATCTATCTATCTATCTATCTATCTATTTATTGGATTTGTATGCCGCCCCTCTCCAGAGACTCGGGGCGGCTAACAACAATAAAAACAGTGTACAATAGTAGTCTGATGTTAAAAACGATTAAAAACCCATTAATATAAAAACCAAACATACATACATACATACCATGCATAGAATTGTAAAGGCCTAGGGGGAAAGAGGATCTTAATTCCCCCATGCCTGACGGCAGAGGTGGGTTTTAAGTAGCTTACGAAAGGCAAGGAGGGTGGGGGCAATTCTAATCTCTGGGGGGAGTTGGTTCCAGAGGGCCGGGGCCGCCACAGAGAAGGGTCTTCCCCTGGGTCCCGCCAAGCGACATTGTTTAGTTGACGGGACCCGGAGAAGATCCACTCTGTGGGACCTAACTGGTCGTTGGGATTCGTGCAGCAGAAGGCGGTCCCTGAGATAATCTGGTCCGGTGCCATGAAGGGCTTTATAGGTCATAACCAACATTTTCCTCTTGTTTGCTGTGATAGTGGAAACATTTTATCTTTATTTGGTGGCATATATTTTTGTAACGGTTTTTAAAGTTAGCTATATAGCTTGTTTTTGGTTTTTTGCCACAAGGATTATTTTTTGGATTGTGGCTTCCTTATTGATATGGGTACTTCGTTTTTCTTGGTTATTAGTGGTACGTGTACTTGATGGGTGTCTTGTGCAAACAAAATTTAGGGAGTTGGACGCTGCCTATTAAATATTGGCTTGTCCGTCAATACATAGAGAAGAGGGACTATTCTCCTTACTCATTGGCATGCAACACCATATCGTTCTGCAAGAAGATTTAAAGAAAATCTATGCCCTCCCAAACTTCATGCACAGATTCTGAAGGATGGAAAGATGCAGTGGAAAAAGATTGAAGCCCAAGAAGGAATCAATCAATAGATTACAAGGGATCGATATAGTCTAGTTTCATTGATCTCACGAGTGGGCTTCTAATGTGTTCTTTCTTGAAAAAAGACTTTTATTTTTTTTACCATCTTTGCATAATCACCCAGACATATGCCATAATATCAAAACATACATTTATGTCCAAAATGCTACCGTTATCTATCTCTATAGATAGACAGACAGACAGATAGACAGACAGATATATATAGAGAGATGGAGATAGAGATCGAGATCAAGATCGAGATAGAGATAGAGATATATTGGTATATTGGTACATATTGATATTGATATTCTTCTAGGTACATCTACTGTTATTCTAATGGGTCTACTACCTTTAATTTTCAATTTTCTTCCAAATTAGTTGCTATAACTTATCTTCCAAAAATTCTCATGATCACTTGCACCTCTTAATTTTAGGCCATGCTCCTCCCTTACCTCAATTAATATCTGTACTCATAATTTTTCCTCTTTTTTTTCATTTCTAAATGCCCTAAATTTCTAATCTTTTTTTCCCATGTCATATCTCCCTTACAATTTTATTATTCATTTTTTTTATTTTAACCTGTTTTCCATATTTAAACAAATTCTCATCTCATCACTACATCTCCATCCATTGATTAATAACATTACTAACTTTCCAATATACAATAATAAAGAAAAGAAAACCCTAATTATCTAAAGTCTCTACAACAAAAAATCCAATTTATAAAATATATGATCTTTTATAAGGACCTTTAAAAATAATTATACAGCTCTTATAATATTCTAACAGTTTCAGTAATTATCTAAATCCTTTCAACATTAAATCTATTTTATACATTATACAAATCTTTTATAAATTAAATCTTATAGAGAGAAGTAGTAATTATTCAAATTTCATAACCTTCCAATAATTGATCTACTATAGTTTAATTTATTTCCCTTCTTTCCTTTATTCTTTTTTCCCTTTCATCATCAAAATTTAATTCAAACTAATGTAAGATTATTAACTTATATAAAAAACTTTTTAAAAAGATAATTATCCTGATTAATTATACACCCTTATACCTAACTAATAATGTTGACACAATTAAATGTAAAATAATAATTCTATTTTTTCCCCTTTCCATTAACGAGTCTGCGGAGAGGGGCGGCATACAAATCTAAATAATAAATAAATAAATAAACCTTTCCCTTTTCATCCATTCTCTTTTGGACTCTTGTAAATTCCACTTCTAGCATTCCAATCCCAGCAGCACAAAAATGGGTGCTTCGGTGGCAACGGAAGTCCGGAGGTGGGGTTTCCCAGCGAGGGGAGCCTCAGCGAAATCACAGCATCGCAAAAACACCAAAGTCCTCGAAACCCCACCTCTGGGCTTCCGTTGCCAGTGAAGCATCCATTTTTCCCCTGCTGGGATTCCCCTGCAGCATCGCAAAAACACGGAAGTCCAGAGGTGGGGTTTCTCATGGAGAGAAGCCTCAGGGGAATCCCAACAGTGCAAAAACCGGCACTTCACTGGCAACGGAAGTCTGGAGGTAGAGTTTCCCAGCACATCGCCAAAACACCAAAGTTCTTGAAACCCCAATCTCCGGACTTCCGTTGCCAGTGAAGCACCCGTTTTTGCGCTGCAGGGATTCCCCGGCCGGGATTCCCCTGCAGCATCGCAAAAACATGGAAGTCCAGAGGTGGGGTTTCTCATGGAGAGAAGCCTCAGGGGAATCCCAGCAGCGCAAAAATGGGCACTTCACTGGCAACGGAAGTCCGGAGGTAGGGTTTCTCAATGAGGGGAGCCTTCACCTGGCAACAAAAGTCTGGAGGCAGGGCATCCCAACGGTGGTGGCTCGGGTTTGGAAGGTGAAAATAGTTTGGAAGAAGAGGCAAAAAAATCTTAAAACACCGGGTTTGTATCTCAAAAAGTTTGTATGATGAGGGTTCATAAGATGAGGTATCACTGTATTTGCAAGGACGTGTCAAAATTATCCTGGTTTCCGATTAGTCAAACCAAACAAGGAACAAGGAACATTTTCTAAGCGAGATGTCTGTTAAATAAACAGAAAAGAAAATCCCACACGGCATTGTTTGGCTGTTATTCCTTTCTTTCTTTCTTTCTATTTTTTCTTTAAACCGTTAACTCTGATTGAGAATATAGTTCCAGTGTGAACATATTGGGAGAAAGCAAGCATTAAGTTGCCATCTGTCCTGCTGTGACAATGGAAGTCATTTCATTTGAAACAAAGCTAGTGTAACCATGGAATGAAGCACATGTGAACGCATGGAAAATTCCATAAAAAGCAAAAAAAATGCAAATGTTCACAAGTCATGCTCTCATTTGACAACTACTGAGCTGTAATGGAAAGAATCAAAATGTTGGTGGGGCTTATACGATAATGTCTTGCCTTCCACTCAAAGCATTTTTAAAGTATGTTTTTAATTAATGACTGAAACAGAGGGTCTCCCACCTAAGCAGGGGATTGGATTAGAAGACCTCCAAGTCTTAAAGATGCCAAGGTTGGGGGACTAGAAGATGTCCAAGGTCAGTTTCAACTCTTTAGTGCTGAGTTCGAAATATTAAAGGAAAGTGGGCACGGAGTAATCTTACTTTGAGGCTTTGCTGTCCTTGAGATTGCACTAGTTACAACCTGACAATAAAGTTTGCCAGACATCTAAGAAGGTCTATCCTTGGCTTGGCTAGGCAGCTCAAAAAGAAGTTGTAAACTTGAAGCAGAGAGATGGGAGTAAACTATGATTCTCTATTCAATTTGCATCTCAAATGGAGCAGGTTGAGTTTTTTGATGAACATAGATAAAAATGTTCTGCAATCACCCTTCCTTCCTTCCTTCCTTCCTTCCTTCCTTCCTTCCTTCCTTCCTTCCTTCTTTCTACATGGCATTGGACCAGAGTACCTCCGGAACCACCTGCTACCGCACGAATCCCAGTGACCGAGAAGGTCCCACACAGTTGGCCTTCTCTGGGTCCCGTCGACTAAACAATGTTGTCTGGCAGGCTCCAGGGGAAGAGCCTTCTCTGTGGCGGCCCCGGCCCTCTGGAATCAACTCCCCCCCAGAGATTAGAACTGCTCCCACCCTCCTTGTCTTCCGTAAACTACTTAAGACACACCTATACCACCAGGCATGGGGGATTTGAGACATCTTTCCCCCAGGCTCATTATAATTTATGTTTGGAATGTATGTGCTGTTTGGTTTTTAATTATGATAGGGTTTTTAGTTTTTTTAATATTAGATTTGTGCCATTATAATATTGTTTTTATTGTTGTTGTGAGCCGCCCCGAGTCTTCGGAGAGGGGTGGCATACAAATCTAATAAATAATTATTATTATTATTATTATTATTATTATTATTATTATTATTATTATTAATTATTATTCTTTCTTTCTTTCTTTCTTTCTTTCTTTCTCATACACATAACACAACATCAACATCTAATTTATTGAAAAGTGAAAATGCCTTATAAAAACAAAGGGGAAAAAAACCCATTTTAAATTTAATGAGAAACTCTAGTTAAACTTTCCAGAACTGGAAGCCAATTCATCCGTACCTCCTTTCATATCTGAACAATAAATGAGGCATAACTTACTTTTATGCCAAGGAATTGTTTCCAAATTAGAAAAAAAGGGTTGGCCTCCTTACAGGTAATTATTGTAGAAACCCAAGCATAAATACAGAACCATTTTATCCTTACATTTATCTTTGGAAAGTGGTTAAGAAAAGTTAACACTCACCCATCTGAAAGGGAAATGGCCACAAATAAAGAAATATAAATTTGTGTGTGTGTATGTGTGTGTTTTCCAATTTGCAGAGGGGAATCCTACCAGACTGCAATTGGCAGAAAAGCGAACGGGAGAGAAAGGCCAGCAAAAAGGTCCATCTGTCTCTCAGCATCCAAAATATCTATAAATATTTTTAGATTACAATTAGCAATACCAGAGAAAGGATGCGATGGGAAACCCTGCCAGAAAAATCTTCAAAAGCAGCCAAATTCTCCCACCACCCTAGGAAAAAATAATTCCACAACTTGCCATTTCTTATTGTATGGTAAGCTACCAATTGCAGGAGAGAGAGAGAGAGATTTCAGAGAGCAATTTTCTGACATTCTTAAGAAGGTCCCTATTTGTTTGTTTGATTGATTTATTCATTGATTCATGAGAAAGAGCAAGGAAGAGGAAGGAAGGGAGGGAGGGAGAGACAAGAAAAAAAAGAAAAAAGGAAAAGGAAGAAAGGAAGAAAGAGAAAGAAAGAGAGAAAGGAAGGATGGGAGAGAGAGAGAGAAAGAAAGGAAGGATGGAAGGAAGGAAGGATGAGAAAGAGAGAAAGAAAGGAAGGCAGGATGGGAGAGAGAGAGAAAGGAAGGAAGGATGGATGGATGGAAGGAAGGAAGAAAGGATGAGAAAGAGAAAGAAAGAGAGAAAGGAAGGATGGGAGAGAGAGAGAAAGAAAGAAAGAAAGAAAGAAGGAAGGAAGGATGGAAGGAAGGAAGGAAGGATGGAAGGAAGGAAGGAAGGAAGGATGGAAGGAAGGAAGGAGGAGATGAAAGAAAGGAGAAAGAGAGAGAGAAGAAAAAAGAAAATAGGATTAAACAGTATATTTTGGATGTTCAATAGTAGTAAATAGACAGGGAAATTGTATCTCGTTGAGGCCTTTGAAGAGAGGAGAGGCCGGGCACCCTAACTCTTAACGTGAGTGATGTCAAGTTGTCCATTCCCACCCAGTCACATGACCAAACAGCCACACCCACCCAATCACATGATTGCCCTGCTTTCCAAAGCACTAACAAGGCAAGATATGAAAGGATGGATGGAAACTAACCAAGGAGAGAAGCAATTTATAATTGAGGAGAAATTTCCTGACAGTGAACAGCGGAAACAGCGGAACCGCTTGCCTTCAAAAGTTTTGGGTGCTCCAACACTGGAAGTTTTAAGAAGAGGATGGACAACCATTTGTCTGAAATAGTACAGGGTTTCCAGACTAAGCAGGGGGCTGGACTAGAAGACCTTTAATGTCCCTCCCAGCTCTATTCTGATTCTAATATGTTCTGTCGGGCTCTCTGGTAGACTCCTCCCAAAATTTCACAGGTACAAATTTCAGACACACACACGTTTGAAAAGTCAAATCAATGTTCTTTATAATGAAAATTCACTTAAACCATGCCCTTTTTGGTATAGCCAAGAGCACTCGTCTCCAAACAAACTGGTAATTTATACAAGTCCCTTATCAGTTCTGTGATACTTAGCTTGCAGCTGTGAGGTAATTCACAGTCCTTCTTTTTTCACAAAGTGAAACACACTTTGCCCTGGTTTAGTTTCAAAGCGGGGAAAAATCAGCACACAAAAGGTCAAAGTCAGTAAAGCAGTCACGACACACAACGATCAGATAATCCTCCAAAATGGTCAAACCCACAGGCTGCTCTTTATAGCAGCCTCACTAACAACAATTGCTGCCCACCTGCCTTCCATTGAGGACCTGTATACTACACGAGTCAAAAAGAGGGCGGGTAAAATATTTACTGACCCCTCACATCCTGGACACAAATTGTTTCAACTCCTACCCTCAAAACATCGCTACAGAGCACTGCACACCAAGACAACTAGACACGAGAACAGTTTTTTTACGAACACCATCACTCTACTAAACAAATAATTCCCTCAACACTGTCAGACTTTCTACTAAATCTGCACTTCTATTCTACTAGTTTTTCTCATCATTCCTATCACCCATTTCCTCCTATGTTGACTGTATGACTGTACCTTGTTGCTTATATCCTAAGATTTTTATTAATATTGCTTCTTCATTGCTTATTTGACCCCTATGACAATCATTAAGTGTTGTACCACATGATTCTTGACAAATGTATATTTTATTTTATGTACGCTGAGAGCATATGCACCAAGACAAATTCCTTGTGTGTCCAATCACACTTGGCCAATAAAAATTCTATTCTATTCTATTCTATTCTATTCTAATGACCACAGCCCCACCCAACCACAGGTGGCCTCATTTTCTTTGATAATAATCTCTCAGTTGTTGCTGCCTATGCATCGCTCTCCGCATGCGTGGCTGTATCATTAACTCTTGTTCCGAATCCAAGGAGGAGCTAGAGAATTGATCTCCTTCTGAGCGGTCTGCCCCACTCTCCTCCTCCCTGTCACACATGTCTTCTTGGTCAGAGGAGCCTTCATCAGCAGACTCCACCGGGGGCAAACCAGGCCTGCAGCATGTGGATGTCTCCCCCACATCCACAGTCCTTGGGGCAGGAGCTGGGCCAGAGCTAACCACAACATAATACATTCCCTTTTTTTCCAGCACCAATGTTAGTCTGGCCAGCATTTTATTTATTTCTCAGATTTAAATACCACCCTTACTCGCAAATGCTAACATCCATATAATTCCTTAAGGATTCTGAATAGAAAACCAAGAGATAACACCATTTGAGGGGGCAATAACACCTGCTTGCTTCCCGGCGACGAGAGACCGTGTAGCTAAGAGCAACAGTTAGCAATTAGCACATTTAATAGAGTAATATAACACAAAGCGCGCCGTCTCTTTTAAAAAGGTCACTGCATTATTAACAGGATCCGGCGCTTTATAACTAGAGGATATTTATTGGAGCTAAGATCATGCATATCATTGCAATTGGCCGACATTACAAAACCCAGCCATTAATTACGGTGTTCATTTCAGAAGATTACCCAATGGTTGAATTCACTCAAGCAACCTGCTGATCCTTTCCTCGATGGCTTCGGAATTCGATTGAGGGTGATAGGATGAGAATTGTGGCTTTTTCTTCTCAAAGTTTTACATCTGTTAATTTAATATTGGATGTTCTGAGCGAGAGCAGATTGATAGGTGAGGTTTTAGGGCAGTGTGCTTTTCAGAAGGGTGAGTCTCAAAGGGGCTTTTTGGAAGAGGTTAACTGGACTTTCTAGTTTTTCTCTGAAATCGTTTCGCTTCTCATCAAAGACGCTTCTTCAGATCTGAAGAAGAAGAAGAAGCTTCTTGGTTGAGAAGCAAAACATCTTCAAAATCATCCCCAGAAAGTCCAGTTGCCTCTTGAAATTCAGGAACTGAAGAACCTTCTTGGATGAGAAGTAAAACATCTCCAAAGAAAAATCAGAAAGTCCAGTTGTCTCTTGAAGCTCAAAAGCCGAAGAAGCTTTTTAGATGAGAAGTGAAATGTCTTCAAAAGAGAATCCTGAAAGTTCAATTGCCTTTTGAAAAAAATAATAAAAAATAACATGGGGCTACCTTTGAAAAGTGTTCGGAAACTTCAGATCGTGCAGAATGCAGCTGTGAGAGCAGTCAGGGGCTTCCTCAGGTATGCCCATGTTACACCAACACTCCGCAGTCTGCATTGGTTGCCGATCAATTTCTGGTCACAATTCAAAGTGTTGGTTATGACCTATAAAGCCCTTCATGGCATCGGACCAGAATATCTCCGAGACCGCCTTCTGCTGCACAAATCCCAGCGACCGATTAGGTCACACAGAGTGGGCCTTCTCCGGGTCCCGTCAATTAAACAATGTCGGTTGGCGGGCCCCAGGGGAAGAGCCTTCTCTGTGGCGGCCCCGACTCTCTGGAACCAGCTCCCCCCAGAGATTAGAACTGCCCCTACCCTCCTTCCCTTTCGCAAACTCCTTAAAACCCACCTTTGTCGTCAGGCATGAGGGAACTGAGATATCTCCCCCGGGCCTATATAATTTATGTATGGTATGTTTGTAGGTATGTCTGCTTAAATATGTTTTTTTTTAAACTGTTTTAAATTTTAAATTGTAAATTATTAGATTTATCAGGAACTGTTTTATTGTGTTGTGAGCCGCCAATAAATGAATGAATGAATGAATGAATGAATGAATAAATAATTAATTAATTAATTAATTAATTAATTTTGGGGCAACCCTGACCTGGGTGACTAGAAATCTCCATAGATTCTTGTGGTGTCTTATTATAATTCTATCTTATTATTGACACATCCTTGATGATACTTAAAGAGATAAAGCTGAAGATGTTTAGAGTCTGCTTGGATCACAATAGGATTTGCATTGTTTCTCACTCTGCGGAGCAAGAATGGTCAAGAGATGGTCAAAGAAAAATCTTCAGAAGAGAAGGATTAAGGGGTAGTGATTTCTGACAGTCTCAAAATAGGTGAACAGTGCGGTCAGGCGGTAGGAAAAGCAAGCAGAATGCTTGGCTGCACAGCTAGAGGTATAACAAGCAGGAAGAGGGAGATTGTGATCCCCTTATATAGAGCGCTGGTGAGACCCCATTTGGAATAATACTGTGTCCAGTTCTGGAGACCTCACCTACAAAAAGATATTGATCAAATTGAACGGGTCCAAAGACGGGCTACAAAAATGGTGGAAGGTCTTAAGCATAAAACTTATCAGGAAAGACTACATGAACTCAATCTGTATCGTCTGGAGGACAGAAGGAAAAGGGGGGACATGATCAAAACATTTAAATATGTTAAAGGGCTTACTAAGGTTCAGGAGGGAAGTGTTTTCAATAGGAAAGTGAACACAAGAACAAGGGGGCACAATCTGAGGTTAGTTGGGGGAAAGATCAGAAGCAACGTGAGAAAATATTATTTTACTGAAAGAGTCGTAGATGCTTGGAACAAAATTCCAGCAGACATGGTTGGTAAATCTACAGTAACTGAATTTAAACATGCCTGGGAAAAACAGAGATCCATCCTAAGATAAAATACAGGAAATAGTATAAGTGCAGACTAGATGGACCATGAGGTCTTTTTCTGCTCTCAATCTTCTATGTTTCTATGTTTCTCCATATTCAATTGTCCGAATCCATGACAGTTTAGTCGACATTCTTAAAACACACTGAATTAAATTCTGCCCATGCTTGCTCCTCTGCCAATCTGTGGACAGGCTAGCTGTAATAAAACTATTATTAATGGTAGGGACTTTATTTACAGTTAATTATTTTCCCTAATTTATAGGATGAGTTTTACTAACAGATAATGATTTCATGCATGCCAATTTAATGTGGACATAAAAAACAACAACAAATATAAGCACAGCATCTCGCTGGTTCCATGTGAATTGGCAAGCAAATCTGGAGAAATGATATTAAATTGAGAATTAATCACAGGAGTTTCGAGCCATGACATCTGTCAAGATCTATGTACTGGAATCATCATTTTTATGCAATTAAAATAATCCTAGCATGACCCAAGAACATTTTTTTTCAACTCGACATATTTGCGATGTTTAAAGAAAAATATGTTGCTTTTTTCTCATGAATAATTTAGAAAATAATAATTATTTTTCTCACCTGATACTTAATCCCTCTTTCCCTTTTGCAGTATAAGAAATGAGGGGGAAAGCAGAGATACAATTAAGCTACAAGGAATGCTTTCTAAAGCAGCATGAGATAATAAATACCATTATACCAGCTTTAGTAAGCTATGACTAATTTCTCTGCTGAGTAAGTAGTAATGAGGATGTAACTATAGGTCATTTGAAAATTTTATGCTTACAGTCAGGGCCAAACAGCCAGAAAATTATGGTCTTCCTATAGGCCTCCCAAACTTATATTTATGACAAAAGCATTTTATGGTTATTTTCCAACTTAAAAACTAAGACAGTTTTTGGCAAAGAACCAAAGTGAGTGGTGGACAAATATTGCCACTTAATCTGCTCATGTGAACTCACTTAGAAGACACAACTAGAAACAGAGGAACATAGAAGATTGATGGCAGAAAAAGACCTCATGGTCCACCTAGTCTGCCCTTATACTATTTCCTATATTTTATCTTAGGATGGATATATGTTTATCCCAGGCGTGTTTAAATTCAGTTACTGTGGATTTACCAACCACATCTGCTGGAAGTTTGTTCTAAGCATCTACTACTCTTTCAGTCAAATAATATTTTCTCATGTTGCTTTTGATCTTTCCCCCATCTAACTTCAGATTGTGCCCCCTTGTTCTTGTGTTCACTTTCCTATTAAAAACACTTCCCTCCTGAACCTTATTTAAGCCTTTAACATATTTAAATGTTTCGATCATGTCCCCCCTTTTCCTTCTGTCCTCCAGACTATACAGATGGAGTTCATGAAGTCTTTCCTGATCAGTTTTATGCTTAAGACCTTCCACCATTCTTGTAGCCCGTCTTTGGACCCGTTCAATTTCATTGAGTCTTTGGAGAGGGGCGGCATACAAATCTAATAAATTGAATTGAATTGAATTGAATCAATATCTTTTTGTAACAAAAAACAACAATAACAACAGAATATTGTTATTTCAGAAAAACATTATTTGCATTGCAAATAGGGAGCAGCAAACAGGACTTAACAGTTCACTTGAACGATGATGATCGTTCAAGCCACTCCCACCTGGTCACATGGCCGGCAAGCCACTCCTACCCAGTCACATGGCCAGCAAGTCACACCCACAAAATAAGCCACACCCACAGTGTGGCAGTAAAAATGTTGGCTTCCCATTACTGAGTACAGGGTGTTGTGCCCATACAGGGGGCAATGCAGGAGTTGTGTGCATGTGTGGGAGGAGAGCATTGCATTATGGGTGTGGGCATGCGATCGTGCGCGTTCAGATCCTTTTGGCACCCAAGCCCCAAAAAGGTTCGCCATCACTGCTTTTTGCTAATGCTCTCCTTATTTGTACAAAAAATGTCTTCGGAGGAATAGAACCCTCCACAGCTTGTTTACATGCCATGCTGCAATTTCATCTCTAGGAATGTTCTGAATGCAGAAAAGCCCTTAAATCTCCCCATTTCCACAAGAATGAAAGAAAAATAACTCAGAGAAACAAATAGTTATTGCTTTTCTCCACTTTTTCAGCCCACTGCATCCTAATCCCCTTGGTTAATTTCTGGAGGAAAGAATGCAGGGTTTATTATTATTATTATTATTATTATTATTATTATTATTATTATTATTATTATTATTACCATGGAATGCTACCTCCAGAAGAGAAAAAAAAGATAATTCTATTCATTTTTTATCAGTTGAGAGCAAAGGGCATTTTAAAACAAAAACCTTTAGAGCAGGGGTCCCCAAATTTGGCATCTTTAAGACTTGTGGGCTTCAACTCCAGCTTAGCTGGCTGGAGAATTCTGGGAGTTGAAGTCCACAAGTCTTAAAGTTGCCACGTTTGAAGACTTCTGCTTTAGAGGGTCAAATGCCAATTTACTTATTGGTGACTTATTTATAGAACACTTCCATGCAATTATCTTCAACAAAAAACAAGAGCACTAGAGTGCCTTCCGTCCCCTGTCCTATTGCTCTCCTATATCTCCTATACCTTTCTTCTATTCCTATATCTCTTCTTCTATTCTTTCATTGATATGAAAGCCCTTCATGGCATCGGACCACAATATCTCCGGGACCGCCTTCTGCCGCACGAATCCCAGCGACCGGTTAGGTCCCACAGAGTTGGCCTTCTCCGGGTCCCGTCGACTAAACAATGTCATTTGGCGGGACCCAGGAGAAGAGCCTTCTCTGTGGCGGCCCCGATCCTCTGGAACCAGCTCCCCCCAGATATCAGAGTTGCCCCCACCCTCCTTGCCTTTCACAAGCTCCTTAAAACCCACCTCTGTCGTCAGGCATGGGGGAATTGAATTTTTTTTCCCCTTCCCCCTAGGCTTATAGAATTTATACGTGGTATGCTTGTTTGTATGATTGGTCTCTTAAATTGGGGTTTTTTAGATTACTTTTTAATATTAGATTTGTTACATTGTTTTCTTTATTGTTGTTAGCCGCCCCGAGTCTTCGGAGAGGGGCGGCATACAAATCTAATAAATAATAATAATAAAAAAATATGTTCTATTCCTATATCTTCTCTTCTATTCTTATATTTTACTATGAGTATATCCTCTATAACCTTCATTATTTTACTATGTTTATGCTCACTAAAACCCTCATTGTGTATTGGACAAAATCAATCAATCAATCAATCAATAATAAATAAACTGAGACACAGTAACGGACTTTTACGGGACAGAAAGGGTCTCTCGAAGGTCTCTTCCAATTCTGTTATTCTATTATTCTGAAAATGTGAATCATCTTTTCATCATTTGTACATGAGAAAAGCAACCCCCCCCCTCCTTCTCTCCCTCCCTCCCTCCTTCCTTCTCTCTCTTCTCCTTAAGGACTTGTTTTGCTTGCCATGGAGGACACAGGTCATGTAGGTGGCTCGGCCAACATTTTGCACCATTCACAACACTGAACATTGTTTCAGGGCACTGCAGGGGCAAAACAACAGATGTTACAAATAATGCTGAAACGGAGCCAGGGGAAATCGTGCCAAGTGGTCTGTTTGTTTGTTTATCTTTCTTTAAGGGTTGAAAAAAAAAAGAAGAAATACATGTTTTTGACCCCAAACAAATCTACTGGGAAATTTCCAGTCAGTTCTAGAGAGAATAAGAGAGTTGTTATGGTCAATTCCCCCCCCCCAAAAAAATATCTCTTTTCGAAGTATGACTCATTTTCTCAGGGGGAAGTCTCGCAGTCTTAGTCTGGGCCAGTGTTTTTTCAGCCATGTTAACTTTAAAATGTATGGACCTCTAAACGTCTGCCCAATCTCTTCTTAAAAACCTTCAGAGTTGGAGGACCTAAAATCTTCTGGAGACCAGATGTTCCACTGATGAATTGTTATCAGTACAGGAATTTTCCATGTCTCTAAGTTGCAAACGATTACAAATTGAGGCATTCAGATCTGCTTATCATTATCTTAGACTTCAGCATAATGCTTCTAAAATGTACTCTCAAGAAATGGGATTGGATTGGAATAGCCTTATAAGCTTATGAAATTACTAGTGAAAAATCAGATATGTCAGAGTCCACTGACATATGTCTGTCTATCTATCTATCTATCTATCTATCTATCTATCTATCTATCTATCTATCTATCTATCTATCATCTATCTATCTATCTATCTATCTATCTATCTATCTATCTATCTATCATCTATCTATCGTATCTATCATCTATCTATCTATCTATCTATCTATCTATCTATCTATCTATCGTATCTATCTATCATCTATCTATCTATCTATCTATCTATCTATCTATCTATCTATCTATCTATCGTATCTATCTATCATCTATCTATCGTATCTATCTATCATCTATCTATCTATCTATCTATCTATCTATCTATCTATTTATCTATCTATCTATCTATCTATCATCTTGGTTGCCGATTAGGTCCCACAGAGTCAGCCTTCTCCGGGTCCCGTCGACGAAACAATGTCATCTGCCGGGACCCAGGGGAAGAGCCTTCTCTGTGGCAGCCCCGACCCTCTGGAATCAACTCTCCCCGGAGATTAGGATTGCCCCCACCCTCCTTGCCTTTTGTAAACTCCTTAAAACCCACCTCTGTCATCAGGCATGGGGAAATTGATTCCCCTGGGCCGTTTCCATGGTTTGTATGAGATGTATGATTGTTTTTTATATTAAGGGTTTTAAACTGTTTTCATTATTGGATTTGTACTGTTTTTGTTTTTGTGAGCTGCCCCGAGTCTTCAGAGAGGGGCGGCATACAAATCTAATTAATAATAATAATAATAATAATAATAATAATAATAATAATAGTAATAATAATAATATCTATCTATCTATCTATCTATCTATCTATCTATCTATCTATCTATCTATCTATCTGTCTATCTATCTGAATACCTAAATCTCTGTGGATACCTAAATCTCATCTTAATTCAGTAGAGTAGAGTAGAGTGGAGGAGTGGAGTGGAATGGAATAGAATAAAATGGAATAGAATAGAATAGAATATTGGCAAAGTGTGATTGGACACAGAAGGAATTTCTAAGTTCCCTGCATATCTCAATCAAGATCATCTTCCTCATTCTTTACAAAAACATTTAGTGCTAAATCATAAAACAACAATAAATGGTCAATCAATCAAATCAATAAAGATCATTCAAGACTGATTGAGATCATTCAAGACTGAATGAAAATCTTCAACTGATCATGTGTTTACTGTGTTCTTCAAAATATCCTCAACTGCAGAATCCCCATTTTGCATTTACTAAGAGATTTAATTTTTTCAGTGCCTGTCAGGTTTGCTAATTGTTGTATTTCCTTCTGAAAATTTGATGGGGGGAAAAAAACCATTACCACTTTCCTGACTCAAAATGCTCCAATGAACTATCATACATAGGTGAGGCTGATGATTCCCAAGGATGCTCGAAGATTTTTGCATGGTTCACATTTCAAGTGGCTTGAGTTGACCTTCCCAATAGGAAAGCCAATCAGCAGACAGTTATTCTTGGGTCTTCGCTCTCGTTCGAGTTAAATAAAGCTCCTTCAGAAATACCGAAAAGTTTGTTCAAACCTTCAGGTTAAGTGGGAAATTAGACACGCTTAGCTTCAGAAAACAAAATCGGTTTGAAAAACAAGTACTTTATAAGAAAAAAATGCATTAAAAGTATGTGTGTAGTTGTTTTTCTTTATTTTTCTAACTTTTCTTTTTACAAGGTATGTACTGATGGGGAATTAAAAGAGAACCAACTTGCGAATGGATTTACTCTGGGATAACAACTTTTGTTTTTCTAAAGTTTCCCTCCCCTGCGATAGTAACTTCTGCTTCACCACCTCTTCCCACACTGTTTTCCGACTTCAGGGGATGGATGCCTTTGAGCTGACAGATGACAGCAGATGCTACCCAAAAAAGCAGGGTATTTCCCCCCCTTTCCCCTACTTCTCGGCAGACACATCTGCTCTGGGGGCTTCCTGTTTGACAGACCCCCAAGGAAGGTGCTCCTTTGCGGATATCTTTGGGGAA
The DNA here is from genome assembly GCF_031021105.1 of Erythrolamprus reginae. Taxonomy (NCBI): domain Eukaryota; kingdom Metazoa; phylum Chordata; class Lepidosauria; order Squamata; family Dipsadidae; genus Erythrolamprus; species Erythrolamprus reginae. Next base: position 4,091,020 of record NC_091958.1, read on the forward strand.
AAGACATCAAAAGCACTTTTTCTTTCCATCAAACTGAGTGAGAATGTTCAGAAGAAGTTATTAGGGGCACCAACAAAATGAGCCAGTTCAAGATTGATTTGGGCAGGGAAGGACTCTTAAGCTGTCCATCTTGCAATTCTGAAACATGGAGAACGCTCCAAATTTCAACTGTGTATGAAAAAGGGGGATCTCTCTCTCCCTCTCTCTCTCTTATTTATTTTATTTTATCAAGTATGTATTGGTAGCATACAGATAGAAAGCTCTTTATATACATGAGATGGGTACTAATAAGAGAGAAACATTAGGACTGGGGACGGAAGGCACGCTGGTGCACTTATGCACGCCCCTTACTGACCTCCTAAGAATCGGGAGAGGTCAACAGTGGAGAGTCTCAGGGTAAAGTTTTGGGGGTTTGGTGAAACTACAGTCAGGTAGTGAGCTCCAGGCATTAACTGCTCGGTTGCTGAAGTCATATTTTCTAGAGTCAAATTTGGAGAGGTTTACTTTGAGTTTGTATCCGTTGTGTGCTGTTTTATTGTTATGGTTGAAGCTGAAGTAGTCGTTTACAGGAAGGATGTTGTAACCAATTATTTTATGAGCTATGCTATCTCTGGACACTTTCTAATGCATCTATGTCTAAAATGCGGTTTGGGTTCCAAACAGATGAGCTAAATTCAAGGATTTTTCCTGTCTTTTTTTTACTTTAGTAGATTACCAGCCTGAAAGCATGCTAGTTTCTCTCTCTCTCTGTCTCTCTCTCTCTCTCTCTCCCCTTTTCACCTCTATGGATTATTCAATTTTGGATCCCCTCCCAATGGCCTTGGAGATTGAAGGTTCGTTGTAGTCTCTTAGTTCTTCTTAACCCTACACTCTTTTGGACAGAGAGTTTTGATTTTGTTCCTGGAATCTCTTGAAGATACTTTCCAGCTTAGGAGACACAACCCCAAGTTCAGATACCCTAGAGTACTTCGAGCTGTTTATCGTAAACTGAAAAGTAGATTTATTTATTTATCTTATTTATCTTATTTATTTATTTAGTTCAATACATAATACACATTGAAGAGAATAGATATGCAGTAATATAAGTAAAGAAAAGAATAGAAGAAAAGATATAAAAGTATAGGTGAACATATTTGAAAGGAAGAAAAGATAAATGAGATAAGGAGAGACAATTGGACAGGGGACAGAAGGCACACTGGTGCACTTATGCACGCCCCTTACTGACCTCTAAGGAACCTAGAGAGGTCAATCGTGGATAGCCTAAGGGAAAAATGTTGGGGGTTAGGGGTCGACACTACTGAGTCAGGTAATGAGTTCCATGCTTCGATAACTCGGTTGCTGAAGTCATATTTTTTTACAGTCAAGTCTGGAGCGGTTAATATTAAGTTTGAATCTGTTGCGTGCTCTTGTGTTGTTGCGATTGAAGCTGAAGTAGTCATTGACAGGTGGAACGTTGCAGCATATGATCTTGTGGGCAACACTTAGATCATGTTTTAGGCGTCGTAGTTCTAAGCTTTCAAGACCAAGGATTGATAGTCTGCTTTCATAGGGAATTCTGTTTCGAGTGGAGGAGTGAAGGGCTCTTCTGGTGAAGTATCTTTGGACATTTTCAAGGGTGTTGATGTCCGAGATGGTGGTATGTATTCCAGACAGATGAACTGTATTCAAGGATTGGTCTGGCAAAAGTTTTGTAGGCTCTGGTGAGTAGTGTGAGATTGCCAGAGCAGAAGCTGCAGAAGATCCAAGGGTACCTTTTTGGCTTTGATTTCCCAAGTCTTCTCTTCTTCCTACTTCAAGCCCTAATGCTTCTCCAGATTTTCATATTTCTTGATGTTGCTATCTCTTGGCACTGCTACATCTATCCGCCCCCATCCCTCTCACTGTCTTCTGGTCCTTGTCTACCACCCCAAAATCCAACTGGTTGCCTGTCTGGATCCAAACTTCGCACTGTCTCTCAACTTTCTTATTCTCCATGACCTTCTGTGGGATCTCCCCTGTCTATATCCCATCGGATGTCCCTTTCAAAAATAGAATTAATAAAAAGCTTTTTTTCCCCCAGGGTACCAAGCATCTGACACACTTAATTGTGAGCAGTTGGCCATTGATTTACAACATTTAGAAGAGCAGCTGGTTGATTTGTACCGACCAAAGCTTTCCCGTCTTTTGCAAACCTAGCCCGTCGCTGGCACCAAAGCAAGGAATAGACACAACCTCGAATAAAGCTATTTGCTCCTGTTCACTGAACTAAAACCATAAACACGAGTTAATAGAGCATGTTCTCCTCCACAACGTATTACCTTTATTTACTCACAGGTTACATTGGAGAAGTTGCGTGGTGCCAAAATAAAACTCTCCCAACAAAAACAGTAACAGATGACGATGGCACATTTGTTCTAGATTTTGATTTCCCCAATCTCTAAACCATTATAAAACCTGATGCAGAGTTGCAGAACCCTTCTTATTATTTATGCTCGGCACGCCTTCGGCTGGGGCTAACGGAGGCCGCATAAACTTTTTATGTCCCATTCTCTTTGCAGGGTGATTAAATAACTCTCAGACAAAAAGGAGGCCGTGACAAAGGCTGTCAGGAAATCAAACTTTGCAGCACTGCGTGGAGCATAATGTTATGGTTTTATGGCCAGGGTGGGAAGGTTTCTAGCTTGGAGAAAATGCTCACTCCAAGATCCACCCACCTGGAGCCAGATGAAAAAGGGGGACTATTTATTTATTTATTTTATTTATTTATTTTGTCCAATACACAATGAGGGTTTTAGTGGGTATATATCTATATACACATAATAAAATACATGATGAAGTAAAATATATCTAAGAAATAATAGAAAAGAAGGTATAGTAATAGAACATATCAATGAAAGAATAGAAGAAGAGATATAGGAATAGAAGAAAGGAATAGGAGATATAGGAGAGCAATAGGACAGGGGACGGAAGGCACTCTAGTGCACTTGTACTCACCCCTTACAGACCTCTTAGGAATCTGGATAGGTCAACCATGGATAATCTAAGGGTAAAGTGTTGGGGGTTTGGGGATGACACTATGGAGTCCGGTAATGAGTTCCACGCTTCGACAACTCGGTTACTGAAATCATATTTTTTACAGTCAAGTTTGGAGCGGTTAATATTAAGTTTAAATCTGTTGTGTGCTCTTGTGTTGTTGTGGTTCAAGCTGAAGTAGTCGCCGACAGGCAGGACGTTGCAGCATATGATCTTGTGGGCAATACTTAGGTCTTGTTTAAGGCATCTTAGTTCTAAACTTTCTAGGCCCAGGATTGAAAGTCTAGTCTCATAGGGTATTCTATTTCGAGTGGAGGAGTGAAGGGCTCTTCTGGTGACTAGGTGGATAAGGCAGCATGTTTGCAGCATTGGGGGTGTAATGGCTGATCCACATGCAGATTTATATAGGAGAGAAGCCCTTTCACCAGTCAGTTCACATTGAGTAAACCCTGCTGTCAGTTTTGCAGACTTCCACAGGTAAATCCATAGGAACTGAATTTAAACATGACTGGGATAAACACAGATCCATCCTAAGATAAAATACAGGAAATAGTATAAGGGCAGACTAGATGGACCAGGAGGTCTTTTTCTGCCGTCAATCTTCTATGTTTCTGTGTTTCTAAAGAGACTGAAATTCTCCATGAATGTCCAGCAAACCCATAAAGCCGCTGATGGACAGCCAATGGAGGGCCGCCAATCCACCCTAGCCTGTAGGATTGCAAGGTTTGGAAAATGTAATCCATCATTTAAATGAAATGACAGGAGAGGCCAGTCATTAATTAACATCCAAATCAAAGCTTTCCACGGTAGGGTCAGAACTCACTTTGTTTGGGTATTTAAATCACTGGCCACAGACTTCCTGCCTCGCTCTGCAGCATGTTACATCTTCACGCTTTGCATTAATTGCCTTCATTTTTCATGTTGAGCATTTGAGTCAATGTCAGGTGGGTGCCTTTAAAAAAAAACTCCCCCAAATTACAAATTGGGCTGGCTAAAAATAAAACAGGATTAATGCCACACAAGGGCACCAGAGGGTCAGGCGAGGGCATCAGAGGGCCGGACGAGGAACAACGGCTGGAAGCTGACCAAGGAGAGATTCAACATGGAGATAAGGAGGAACTTCCTGACGGCCAGAGTGATCAACCAATGGAACAACCTACCAGCGGACGTTGTGAACTCCAACACTCTGGACATTTTTAAGAGAAGATTGAACTGCCACTTGACTGGTGTACTATAGGGTTCCTGCTTGAGCAGGGGGTTGAACTGGATGGCCGTCATGGTCCCTTTCAACTCTAACAATAAATAAATAAATAAATAAATAAACAAGCCTCCTTCCACAGAAGAAGCCGCATGAACAAGGGGTCAACTGAAACACACCAGTTGAAGAGTTGAGGAAGCTACCAAGTAGCATCCCCCAACTTCTACTGTAAGGTGGACACTTGGATGAGGGATGGACATATTGTGCCTTGGAGGTTCTCAGTCACCCAGGTCATGGCTGTCACAAAGGGGATGTTCAAAAGTGAACTGGACTTTGTGTCTCCAGCCCAGTTGCCTTTTGGACAAGCATTTTTGGGTGCTAAGCAATGGAATGGAATTGAAGAGTAGAGTAGAGAAGGGAGAAGAATAGGAGAATATGGAATAGAAACAAAAACAGAAAAAACTGGGGAAAAATAGAAAAAATAGAAAAAACATAAAAAATAGAAATAGAGAATATGGAATGGAATGGAATGGAATGGAATAAAATGGAATGAAATGAAGTAGAGTAGTGTAGAGTACAGTAGGGTAGGGTAGGGTAGGGTAGAATAGAGTAGAATAGAGTAGAGTAGAATGGAATGGAATGGAATAGAATGGAATGGAATGGAATGGAATAGAATAGAATAGAATAGAATAGAATAGATCTTGGAGGTCTTCTAGTCCAACCCCCTGCTTAGGCAGGAAACCCTACACCGCTTCAAACAATCTCATAACACTACCAATGTTGGAGCACTTACAACTTCTAGAGGCAAGTTGTTCTAATTATTTATTTGACTAGGCTCAACCATGATGTACTAACTGTGCCCAGCCCTAAGAAGGTAGCAATGATGAACTCTACGCAACATGTCAAGTCAAGCCAAAACTATCACATCGCACTTCCTTCTGGACAGAGTGCATTGTGTGATAGTTATGGAGTTGAACTAGAACTAGAGAGACCTAGAGAGAGTACTGCTTTTTGCAAGAGTCTACAGTACAGGTATTTAAAACAAATTCCACTTAATGACACATTGCATGCAAGTTTTTAAAGAGAAACAAACAGTAACGTCTCAATTTCATTGTCATTATAATTTTTAGTGATATAATAATATGTGATGGTCCCTATCACTTCATTGTGCAGGAGGAGTTTAAAGTACCCGAGGCATATTTTTAAAAAATCAATGGCTAAACGTAACTCTTTTCTATGAGCAATTCAATTTTTGCAAAGATAAAGTGCCTGCTATATATGCGATAAGTTTCCCATTCCTCACCAAATTAACACATTAAATAAAGATGTAAGCGTTGCTTAAACATGTACTTCAAAAGTATGGTTTTTTTTTAAAAAAACACACACCATCCACCCAGTATTAGTCGAAATGAAATGAAAAAAGGGACGCAGATATGCAATCTAAATTTGCATCACCCTGCAATAACAGGAATAAAGATATGGATTAGCACATTATTCAAAACATTAGTCTCTTAAAAGAGAAGGCTGTGTATGAAGACACTGCTAGCTTGGTGATTTTATAAAAGCGGTAAAAATATATATGTTTTCTGACTGCCAAAGATTTCAGTTTAGGTCAAAATGTGAGAAATTGTCTGCAAGAGTCCTGCTGAACTGCCTACCTAACAAAGAAGGAAGGAGGGGAAGAGCCAGCAACTATAGTAGACTTTTGAGATATTGATCGGAAGATAAAGACATCATACACAAAAGAAAGCAAGAAAACTGAGATGGATAATCACAAGCACAACTGCCAACGACAACAATTCATCTGTTCCTACACTGATTTGCCTGTTGTGCTCAATTTTTCCTTCCTGTACGATATCTCTTAAACACTGCAGGGTAATTTTCACGGGGGAAGAGAGAAGGGAGTAAGGTACTCAAAAGATACGTTACAGAAATGGGTCTAGGACAACTCGCCGCGAGAAAATTCTCCGTAGAAAAATCCAAAACTGTGTTTAATCTTTTCATTCAATGACTTTTATTATGGGTCACCAGGTTTCCATCGAAATTATCGCAACGCTTGTATTTCTGGATCGATTTTTCTTTATTATTTTATTATTAGTGTCCACACTTCCGTCAAAGTTAAAGTAACGATTGTATTTATCAAATTGTCCTCCAGCGAGTTGACTGTGGTGAGTTGTGTGGGGCAGGTTATCCCATTCCGGTCAAAATAGGTCACAGCATCTTTATCCAATTGTAAATGGTTTTTCCCTGTGCACCAGAGATTCCAAGTTGACTTTTCCTGCCTTTTTAGCAGATACAATTGTCCCAACATTTTATTGTTTAGTTATTATTTCATTCCCGGACTGATCTGGTTGTTAGAAAAATAAGCCAGAATATATATATATTTAACCAAGATACAAGTATTTCCTGAAGAGCCATCCTGGTTTGGATAATGAAAATAATAATTATTATCATGTAAGTTAAATCTTCTCCACCACTAATTTTGTTGTGAGCCGCTCTGAGACTTCGGAGAGGGGCAGCATACAAATATTGTTATTGTTGTTGTTGTTGTTGTTTTGTTGTTGTTGTTTATTGTTTGTTATTGTTATTATTATTATAAATAAAATAAAATAAAATAAAATAAAATAAAATAAAATAAAATAAAATAAAATAAAATAAAATAAAATAAATAAAATAAAATAAAATAAAATAAAATAAAATAAAATAAAATAAAATAAAATAAAATAAAATAAATAAAATAAAATAAAATAAAATAAAATAAAATAAAATAAAATAAAATAAAATAAAATAAAATAAAATAAAATAAAATAAAATAAAATAAAATAAAATAAAATAAAATAAAATAAAATAAAATAAAATAAAATAAAATAAAATAAAATAAAATAAAATAAAATAAAATAAAATAAAATAAAATAAAATAAAATAAAATAAAATAAAATAATAATGTAGACCAGAAGTGGTATTCAGCCAGATTCGACCAGTTCAGGCGAAATGGTAGCGGCCATTTTGAGCAGCTCAGAAAACTAGCAAATATTACTTCAGGTTGGCCCCGCCTTCCCGCCCCGCTGTTCCGTGTCCTATATTCCCCCCCCTTTTTTTAACCTCAGCTGATTCACACAGCAGAGTGGATTGCTTCACCTCAGCTGAGCTTAACAACAGCTCAGCATGCCAGCGCCGACACTGAGGGTGGTCTTTGAGTGCTGCCACCTTTTCAAGCTGTGCATGCGTGCCAAATACACGCGTGGAAGGTTAGGCACATGCGCAGATGAGGTGCAGCATATTTTTGTTGCTGTTGGCGAACTGGTATCCTAGCGGCGGGTCAGACCCCATAGAGTTGGCCTTCTCCAGGTCCCGTAAGCTAAGCTGTGCTGGCTGGCGGGGCCGAGGGGAAGAGCCTTCTCTGTGGTGGCTCCAGTCCTCTGGAATCAACTCACTCTAGAGATTCGCACAGTCCCCACCCTCCTGGCCTTTTGCAAGGCTTTAAAAATACGCCTTTGCCAGCAGGCTTCAGGCCGTTGAGCGTTAACACTCCGCTCCGGCTGATAGTATGTTATTGGTACTGAATGAATTATGGGTGGATGGCTTTTTAACGTTTGGGGTTTTTAGGATTTTGTATTTATTTTGTCTTGTATGTTTCCCTGAGTCCGCTGGAGAAGGGCGGCTTATACATGTAAACAAACAAACAAACGTGAATTCCCACCTTTGATAGAAACATAGAAACATAGAAGACTGACGGCAGAAAAAGACCTCATGGTCCATCTAGTCTGCCCTTATACTATTTCCTGTATTTTATCTTACAATGGATATATGTTTATCCCAGGCATGTTTGAATTCAGTTACTGTGGATTTACCAACCACGTCCCCCCTTTTCCTTCTGTCCTCCAGACTCTACAGATTGAGTTCATGAAGTCTTTCCTGATAAGTTTTATGCTTAAGACCTTCCACCATTTGTGTAGCCCGTCTTTGGACCCGTTCAATTTTGTCAATATCTTTTTGTAGGTGAGGTCTCCAGAACTGAACACAGTACTCCAAATGTGGTCTCACCAGCGCTCTATATAAGGGGATCACAATCTCCCTCTTCCTGCTTGTTATACCTCTAGCTATGCAGCCAAGCATCCTACTTGCTTTTCCTACTGGTACTTGCTTTTCCTACTTATGTAGAGATAATCACATATACATTCTCATTCCCATCCCCATTCTCATCCCTTTCTCATTTCCCCGTTGCTGCTGTTTTATTTCTCAGCAAGAATTACTTACATTTTGCTGACTCGACTGAACGACTATATTCCAGCCTGAATTGAGATAAAGGTTTCTTTTTCTTTCTTTTTTTTCCTTTTCTTTTTTGGGTTCATTTTTCCCCTGGCAAGTTTCATGTACAATGAAGAGAACATTTACAGCTAACTGGTAAATAAGTAAAAAGAAGAATATATTCCTCTATATTTATTTGCTGGAGGGTGCAAAGGAATATGCACTATGGGGTCTCTTGCATTTTTAAATAATCATGATGGGGGAAAAGAGATTCTCACTTTTACTTTGGCAAAATATGATAATTTTGTTTCACTTTTCGGTCAGGGATTAGAAGAACTTGGATCGCTGACGAACCCCAGCGGCAACCTCTGTTCAACTAGGTTTGCATATTTGTTCCACTGATTCACATAACCAGGGTGGGCTGCAAATAACTGCAAAATTACTTGAGTAATACCAGGGTTATCTATAGTCCAGTGGACAATACAAAAATATTGATGAGACTGCTTAAAAGCCTTAAATTTGCAGGCATTTCAACAATGAGCCATTCTTTATTTTTTTAAATCAGATTGCTACTCTGCCTACTAAATTCAAATAATTATATAGAACACATTTGTTTAATCAATCAACAAAGGAGAACACAAAGAAGGAGGAGTCAACCTATTCTCCAAAGCACCTGAGGGTAGAAACAATGGGTGGAAACTAAGCAAGGAGAGAACCAACTTAGAACTAAGGAGAAAATTCCTGACAATGAGAACAATTGATCAGTGGAACAGCTTGCCTCCAGAAGTTGTGAATGCTCCAACACTGGAAGTTTTTAAGAAGATGTTGGATAACCATCTGTCTGAAGTGTTGTAGGGTTTCTTGCCTAAGCAGGAGGTTGGACTAGAGGACCTCCAAGGCCCCTTCCAACGTTGTTGTTGTTGTTGTTGTTGTTGTTGTTGTTGTCATTATCATTATCGTTATCATTAATATAATTCTTATTCACTGAAGAAATTCACCCTTTCTCCAAACACAAGAACTTTGAGCAGACTTTAATGGTGGCACAGTTGTTAGAATGTATTCCAAATATACATGATTCAGAGTATAAAACACCCAAATTTTCAGCTTCTTTTAGGGAGGAAAAAGGTGCATCTTATACTCCAAAAATATGGTACTTTTTCATGGAAAAAAAGTAGGGTTCAAGCTAATCTGAAATACCATCATGATGCTTGGTGAATGATGGTGGATGGTTATGATGCACTTATGAGTTGTTCCTTGACGCTGGCAGTATACAGGTTTAATTAAAGAATAAATAAAGGTATACTGGGTGTGACTGCTGCATTAAGACGCAATGAATATTTTCACTCTTTTTAAAAATAAAAAATAAAAACAGGAATATAGTTTGACCTGGAAAGTTATTGGTTCCTGCTGGTGTCTTCAGCTTATTGTCTTCTTTACTTCAAAATGTCAATAAGTTGGCTAGCTTCAAGAGTTGTTCTTTGAATCAGTGCCTTCACCTTCTAAAAGCCTATTGAACTCATTACTTTCTGAGTGCAAACTAGATTAATATTCATAAATACAGGAATGCAGATATAATTATTGGCTATTCTTAATATAGGACAACAGTTATTTCAATCACAGAGGTGCATAAATGTACTAATAAGGGCTTGCTGGAGCCGCAAATCACCACAGCCTTCAAAACCTACCACCCTTGATCAAATCGATAGTGAGGTTCTGGAGACCTCACCTACAAAAAGATATTGACAAAAAGATATTGACAAAATTGAACGGGTCCAAAGACGGGCCACAAGAATAGTGGAAGGTCTTAAGCATAAAACGTATCAGGAAAGACTTCATGAACTCAATCTGTATAGTCTGGAGGACAGAAGGGAAAGGGGGGACATGATCAAAACATTTAAATATGTTAAAGGGTTAAATAAGGTCCAGGAGGGAAGTGTTTTTAATAGGAAAGTGAACACAAGAACAAGGGGACACAATCTGAAGTTAGTTAGGGGAAAGATCAGAACTAACATGAACAAATATTATTTGACTGAAAGAGTAGTAGATGCTTGGAACAAACTCCCAGCAGACGTGGTTGGTCAATCCACAGTAACTGAATTTAAACATGCCTGGGATAAACATAGATCCATCCTAAGATAAAATGAGGTCTTTTTCTGCCGTCAATCTTCTATGTTTCTATGTTTCTATGATAGTTTAGCATTCTGAGGCTGACAATCAATGGCAATTCCATATTTTGTGTTCTCTCTAATGACAATTGTTCCCGTCCCTTTTCATTTCTTAATCCGAGGCAGCGAAGAGCCGTCTGCCCTCCCTTCTCTCTCAAATTAATATCAATAACTGTGCTCTAATTATTGTGCCAGTTTCACTCCAGTGCAATCTGCTGGGTCATCACAAATGCCCTAATCAAATGTGGCTGAAACGGCATGTTCTTTCTCTGCGGGTAAAAACATCGGGAAAAGGGAGAAATCAGCAAACCAAGCTAGAGGAGATTCAGTTGCAGCATCCTTTGATGTGACCAGTGGCAAAAGACCAAGATTGGGAGTACAGTGGTACCTCATGATACGAACCCCTCGTCGTACAAACAACCTGAGATACGAACCCAGGGTTCAGAAATGTTTTTCCTCTTCTTACGAACTTTTTTCTTCTTACGAACCCGCCGCTGCTGCCACTGCAAAGCCTCGCCACCCAGCTGTCGTCTTTTGAAACAGCCGGTCCTGAACCCAAACTTCCAGGTTTGGCATTCGAGAGGCCGCCGAGAAGCCCCCTGGCTGTTTCAAAAGGTGACAGCTGGGCGGCAGGGCTTCTCAGCGGCCTCCCGAACGCCGAACCCAGAAGTTCGGCAAAAGTTCGGGTTCGGGAGGCTGCTGAGAAGCCCCGTCACCCGGCTGTCACCTTTTGAAACAGCCGGGGGGCTTCTCAGCGTCCTCCAGAACCCGAACGCCAAACCCGAAACATCCGGGTTCGGCATTCGGGAGGCTGCCGAGAAGCCCCTCCGGCTGTTTTAAAAGACATATTTCATTATTTCATTCTTTTAGGAGTGGGGACTTGCCACAAAACAATCCATGCCTATTTGAACTCTCAACTAGCTTTCTCATTTTTATTTGGGTTCATTTTTTTAGTTCTTCTTAAACATGATCCTCTTTTCCTTTTAAGGTCTTTTTTTTTGACTGTTGCTTCTCTTACTATTCTAATCCTGTGGGAACATCTCCAATACACCCAATCAGGCTGTGAAAGAGAGGGTTTTTCTGGGTTTCCTTCCCAGGGAAAATCCACCACCTAACATGAACACAGAGATTGTTCATGGAATTCAGTGATGTTTTCATTTCCCCCAAGCTAAGCAGGAAAGAACAGAATAGGAAAAACAAACTTTAGTAGTTACTAGCAATTTTGTTAATAATTTCATCACCAAACGGATGGTTTCAAAATATTACCGCTCTAAAACATTAGTGTCCTAAACTTTCCAAGGAAATCAGATCTCCGTTGCAAGCTTTGTGACTCTAGAATGAAAGAAGACTTAAATAACGTGGCACCATTGAAATTTGATTTTCCAGCCAACATTTGGTCAGGGGAATATTGGATTTGAAGGCATTACTTTGTTTAGAAACTAAGTGTGCCTTTTTATAAAAGGGCATGGGAACACAAGACATTGGACGAATTCATTTTGGAACCATTATTTTGGTGAAATAAGGACCCCTTTTTTTTGTTGAACAAATGTAACAGAATGCAGACAGAAGATTCCAGTATGAGGGGTACTTAGTACTCTCTGAACTTGTTTGTTTTCTTACAGATGTTTCATTACCCAAACTAGGTAACATTATCAGTGCTAGAAGGGTGTAGGTTTTGTGGAATGATGGAGGAGAGGGAGGAGGAGGAGGAGGAAGAATAAGAAGAGGAGGAGGAGGAAGAAGAAGAAGAAGAAGAAGAAGAAGAGGAGGAGGAGGAGGAGGAGGAGGAAGATGAAGAAGAAGAATAAGAGGAGGAGGAGGAGGAGGAGGAGGAGGAGGAGGAGGACGACTGTTGGGGTCATTGATGCTCTCCGAGCTTCATTGTTTTCTTAAAGATGTTTCATTACCCAAACTAGGCAACATTATCAATGTTAGTCAGTTCTAATATGTGTGACTTAGAGGATGCCATTCTTCCCAAGTTCTGGCACCAAGAAATTGTTGTCTTAGAAGGCAAGGAACTTGCAGAGATCAGTAGAAAAGAGGAAAGTCATCTTAAGGAGCAATTTTTAGGAACTCAATATGTGGAGTTTAGCTCCAGCAACCAACAATATCCTTAAGAGTATATGTGCTTTACACCACATCAGCTGGGGAATATAGAAAAGTCAGGGAGTTTTGCACCGTTGCTTCAGTCCCAGATATGACATATTAGAAAGGCAGGGAGAGTAAATGTCAGAGGAGAGAGATGGTTCATCCCCTAGCAACTGCTCACAGTTGCAGAAAGCTTGAAAAACACACCCCGAAAACAGAAAATAATTAGTTTAGGAATCGGGAATGTGGATCACATGAGGCACAAATTCAAGTGCAAAACATTTTCCCAAAAAAATTAGGAAACCTTGACCACTTTTAAGGCTCAAGAGTGTCCAATAGTCCACAGCTTACTTAAGGGAGCTTTAAAAAAAAATCACTGCCAACTAGAGGTTGTCCCAAACTTACATCCATTCATTTAGTGACTGTTCAAAATTACGCTGACTTATAACCGTTTTTCATGCTTATAACCATTGGAGCTTCCTGGTGGCCAATGATCAAAACTCAGATACTGGGCAACTAACTCGTATTTAGGATGGTTGAATGTGGTCAACTTTTGCGACTTCCTAAGAAGCAAAGTCAATGGGGAAGCCAAAGCATTTTGGCTTAACAACTACAATGATTCATCTAACAATTGTGGTTGTGAGAGGTTGGCAGTTCTGTGTTAGCAAAAACTTCAGAAGAGAAGGATTTAGGGGTAGTGATTCCTGATGGTCTCAAAATGGGTGAACAGTGCAGTCAGGCGGTAGGGAAAGCAAGCAGAATGCTTGGCTGCATAACTAGAGGTACAACAAGCAGGGAGGGAGGGATTGTGATCCCGCTGTATAGAGCTCTGGTGAGACCCCATTCAGAATACTGTGTCCAGTTCTGGAGACCTCACCTTCAAAAAGATATTGATAAAATTAAACGGGTCCAAAGATGGCCTACAAAAATGGTGGAAGGTCTTAAGCATAAAACTTATCAGAAAAGACTTCATGAACTCAATCTGTCTAGTCTGGAGGACAGAAGGAAAAGGGGGGACAGGATCAAAACATTGAAATATGTGAAAGGGTTAATTAAGATTCAGGAGGGAGTGTTTTTTATAGGAGAGTGAACACAAGAACAAGTGGGAACAATCTTAGGTTAGTTGGGGGAAAGATCAGAAGCAACATGAGAAAATATTATTTGACTGAAAGTAGATGCTTGGAACAAACTTCCAGCCAACGTGGTTGGTAAATCCACAGGAACTGAATTTAAACATGCATGGGAAAACATATATCCATCCTAAGATAAAATACAGGAAATAGTACAAGGGCATACTAGATGGACCATGAAGTCTTTTTCTGCCATCAATCTTCTGTGTTTCTAAAATGGGGCAAAAATCAATTGACAATGCTCTCACCTAGCAACAGAAATTTTGGGTTCAATTCTGGTCATAAGTCAAGGACTATCTGTATATCTTTTTAAAAAATTATCAGATGTTCTAGAGAAGGTTTTCCTAACCGTCCTAGTTAAGAAAATCTAATCCTCTAAATCCAGATTTTTTTCCTTGTCTTTTTGATTTATTTCATCCATAAAAGCCCCCCCCCCCAACAAAACAGCAAACACAATGTCCTTTTCAAACTTCCATAGTACCTGGATGAAACCTCTCAGGTATAAAAAGCAGGGTTAAAGCTTCATGGACCATTTGGTCTCCACTTCTCAGCCTGCCAAACTCACAATGCATAGTTACATCAGCGCCAACATTTTAATTTGACACCTGTCTTATTGAAATGAGTGTTTGGCTATCCACTTCATTTATACTACAAACATCACGGTTCCAAACCCCCCCAAAAATCCAGAGCCAAATTCCAAAGTTCAATGCCCCCAAGAAATAGCATATGTCCACATTTCATCCAGCTTTAAATCAAGATCTTCCTCCGTGGTTCTGCACTGCCAGAATGAAAGAGATAATTGAATTCCAGCAACCACCAACCAAGGTCACAAGCTTATTCCCCAAGTCCATGTTGATATTCACAGTAGCCAACCATTTAAGCACACAAGCTTTTCAAGACACACAGAAAACTAAAGCCACAGCAAAGGTCAAAGTTTGCATGAATACAAAATTAGGAAATGTTTCTTAAAAATTAAAAGGCTGTCACTCTACCATACAAAGTCAAGTCAAAACCACAAAGGGCTGCTTGTTACAAGGATAGTGAATTGTTAATACATTCCAAATGTGATAGGAAAACCCAGACTGCAATTGCATTTTTTTTTTGTCTGTGTGGGGGAAAAAAAAGAGAGAGAGAGATGAAAATAAGATTTCTTACAATTCAGAATCGGTTGGCCCACTGCGAACGCAGATGAATGTTCAATGTGAAAAACCTTTTGCTGAAATCCCGGAATACATTCTAAATCCTTGGTGAACGTAGGGAGCAGCACCTGGAAAAGCAAAGAAATAGAGAGTTTTTATTATCTGCTAGTTCACCTTTGATGCCAGCTCTTGCAAATAGCAGCATGGACGGATTCAACCTTTGCAAGATGAGAAGGGGTTCCCATCCTTTAAAAATTTGCTCAGCGTTCAATGCCTTGGGGCATAGAAAGACATTTGGCACGAACTGTAAGAGAGAAGGACATTTCTTGTGTTGGGGAAAGGGGGACAAATTATAACAACGAACATCTGTCAGGTGTGAAAGACCAGATCCACATGTGAAGGCCCAATTAAACTGATTTATTGCTCAACAGCCTAGGCATAGGAATCTTCAAAACTAACGGTTAGCACCTGCTTGGGGTTAGTTAAAGGTCAACAGAATTCCACAGAAATTGGATTAATCTGTTTTTGCTTGCTAGGGGGATTCTAGACTGATTCTATTTATTTGGATCAGTGGAGCAGCTTGCCTCCAGAAGTTGTGAATGCTCCAACACTGGTAGTTTTAAAGAAGAGGTTGGATAACCATCTGTCTGAAGTAGTGTAGGGTTTTCTGCCTAAGCAGGGGGTTGGACTAGAAGACCTCCAAGGCCCCTTTCCAACATTGTTGTTATTATTATTATTTATTAGTTGGATTTCTAAGCTGCCCAACTCCTTATGGACTCAGGGCAGCATACAACAATTTAAAATCCTTCCGAGGTGGGTCAAATGAGGACCCGGATTGTGAGGGCAATAGCCTGGTTCTGTTAAAAAAGTGCTATTGCTAACATGTTGTAAGCCGCCCTGAGTCTAAGGAGAAGGGTGGCATAAAAATTGAACGAATGAACAAACAAACAAACAAACAAACAAACAAACAAGTCTCCAACTCAACCGATGGCTTCGGCCTGACAATATCTCCCTTTCTTTCCCCGAGTTTACATCTAAGAGACTGCGGAAGCTTTTTCTGTCAATCTGATGAGGTAGCAAAGAAGGAAAGCAAGGACCGAGAGTGCTTAATGACAAGACACACTGGCAAGCTCAGACTTAGCAGATGGACAACATTTCTCATCTTTAATGGTGTGTGCCAAATTTTGTCCTTTTGTTCAAGTGATCCACTAGAGGAAAGGAAAGAGTTCACAAGGTTTACTCCTTCCATAAAGTGCTGACTTAAGCGTGTCATGACTAATTCGGCTTCCTGTCCTAACCTGCAAATCATCACAACACCATCCACAGCTACCAGATAAGAGCGTCAGTGGTGCAGTGGTTAGGAGATTGACGGCAGAAAAAGACCTCCTGATCCATCTAGTCTGCCCTTATACTATTTTCTGTATTTTATCTTAGGGTGGATCTATGTTTATCCCAGGCATGTTTAAATTCAGTGTCTGTGGATTTACCAACCACGTCTGCTGGAAGTTTGTTCCAAGCATCTACTACTCTACTACTACTGCTCTACTACTAATTGTGCAGAATGCAGCTGCAAGAGCAATCATGGGCTTCCCAAAGTATGCCCATGTTACACCAACACTCCGCAGTCTGCATTGGTTGCCGATCAATTTCCGGTCACAATTCAAAGTGTTGGTCTTGACCTATAAAGCCCTTCATGGCATTGGACCAGAATATCTCCGGGACCGCCTTCTGCCGCACGAATCCCAGCGACCGATTGGGTCCCACAGAGTTGGCCTTCTCCGGGTCCCGTCGACCAAACAATGTCGTTCGGCGGGTCCCAGGAGAAGAGCCTTCTCTGTGGCGGCCCCGACCCTCTGGAACCAGCTCCCCCCTGAGATTAGAACAGCCCCCACCCTCCTTGCCTTTCGCAAACTCCTTAAGACCCACCTCTGTCATCAGGCATGGGGGAATTGAAATATCTTCCCCAGGCCTATACTGTTTATGTATGGTATGCTGTGTGAATGTTTTTAAAATTATGGGTTTTTAGCTTTCTAATTATTGAATTTGTATTTTATACTGTTTTTCTGTTGCTGTTGTGAGCCGCCCCGAGTCTGCGGAGAGAGGCGGCATACAAATTTAATAAGTAAGTAAGTAAGTAAGTAAGTAAGTAAGTAAGTAAGTAAGTAAGTAAGTAAGTAAGTAAATAAATAAAATATTACAATCTTTTTGAACTGTTGCCTTCTGGCAGAAGATACAGAACAACTAAAACTCAACCTTTCCTGAATAGTTTTTATCCCAGAACTATACTCACACTTAACAATGAACTAAAGGGTCATCAGCAGTGAGTTGTTGGACAGTATTACTTGGTCTGTTGTGTAGATGTTTGGGTGGTTCAGAGTGGGGAATTTGTGGTGGGTGAGGCATTTTTTTTTTTGGGGGGGGGGGGGCATTGTTATGTGTGTTGGGCATCACATGACTTTTTCATTGTCATTGACAATTTTGTCGTATTGACAATGACAATAAAATATTTACATATATAAATAAGAAACTCAGCCAAAGTCAACCGCACCCTGAGTTCTCCATTGTTTCATTTTGTTTTCCAAGTTTTACAAAGTGTCAGAGAGACACATTCCGCTGTAGTGTTTAGCCCTTTCAATTCATTTGCACTTTCTTTGGAGGCTGGCATCAGCGGTCTGTTAATTAAACTGACAGGGGGAAATTGCGGGTGTGATTGTAAACCTCATTCTGTAACATATTCTCCTTGCATTTTTCTCACGCAGCTTTTTCTCAAGAAGGTGAGACTCTCTGCACATGGTAGAAGCCTCCATAAAAAGTGATTAATTAGCAATATGTTTACCTAGACTCAAGTGTGCATGTGTGTATGCGCACTTGTGTTTGTGTGCAAGGAATGAAAACACAAGCTAGACATTGTTCAGCCGACGTATGCCACACGCCTTCAATTAAAGGGAAATTTAGCCAAGCAGACACACACACACACGAGAGAATGCAATTAAATGTTCTTTATCCAAACACAAAAAAGAAGCAAAACTCCCTTTTAAACTTCAAAGGGATTTCTTGTACAAACAAGGCACTCTTGAATATAGACAGATAACGGAGTCCAGCAATAAATCCAAGCAATTCAATTCAATTCAATTTATTAGATTTGTATGCCGTCCCTCTCCGAAGACTCGGGGCGGCTCACAACAACAATAAAAACAATATTCTAGCGAAAACAAATCTAATATTAAAAAGCACATAAAAACCCTATCATATTTAAAAAGCAAACAACACATACATATCCAAACATAAATATAAAAAAGCCTGGGGGAAAGGTGTCTCAACTCCCCCATGCCTGGCGGTATAGATGGGTCTTGAGTTATTTATTTATTTGATTTGATTTGATTTGTATGCCACCCCTCTCCATAGACTTTTTACGAAAGACAAGGAGGGTGGGGGCAGTTCTAATCTCCGGGGGGAGTTGATTCCAGAGGGCCAGGGCCACCACAGAGAAGGCTCTTCCCCTGGGGCCCGCCAAACGACATTGTCAACGGGACCCGGAGAAGGCCAACTCTGTGGGACCTTATCGGCCGCTGGGATTCGTGCGGTAGCAGGCGGTTCCGGAGGTACACTGGTCCAAAATAAACCAGTAATTGTGAAGTTCATCACAAGCTATTGTTGTTCAGACGTGATAAACACTCGCAATGACTTTATATTCCAAAGTCCGGGAATCCAAACAAAGTCCTGAGCACAATCCAGAAACAGCAAGGCACGATCCAAACCAATACGATCAGATAATCTTCCACACTGCGAGGCCGGCACGCTGCCAATTTAACAGCAGCCCTAATTACTTGAACCCCATCCAAACACAAGTGGACTCAATTATCTTCTGTAATACTTTTGAAGCTGTTCTCTCCTATGCATAGCTCTACGCATGCGTGGGTCTATCATTATTTCCTCATCCAAATCTAATGAAGATAAGGAGGGCTGGCTTCTTCCTGGGCTGTCTGCCAAGCCCCCTTCATCCATCCCACCAACACTCCCTTCTTCAGAGGATAATTCACTGGCCGACTCTGTCGGCAGCAAAACAGGCCTGTGACATTTGGATGTTTCCCCCACATCCACCTCCACAGTCCTTGGGGCAGGAGCTGGGCCAGAGCTAATCACAACAGAAATGGTGCTGGGGAAAAACCAGTGTATCTGGAGGAACGTAGAAACATAGAAACATAGATGTCTGACGGCAGAAAAAGACCTCATGGTCCATCTAGTCTGCCCTTATACTATTTTCTGTATTTTATCTTAGGATGGATACATGTTTATCCCAGGCATGTTTAAATTCAGTTACTGTGGATTTATCTACCACGTCTGCTGGAAGTTTGTTCCAAGGATCTACTATTCTTTCAGTAAAATAATATTTTCTCATGTTGCTTTTGATCTTTCCCCCAACTAACCTCAGATTGTGTCCCCTTGTTCTTGTGTTCACTTTCCTATTAAAAACACTTCCCTCCCGGACCTTATTTAACCCTTTAACATATTTAAATGTTTCGATCATGTCCCCCCTTTTCCTTCTGTCCTCCAGACTATGCAGAATGAGTTCATGAAGTCTTTCCTGATACGTTTTATGCTTAAGATCTTCCACCATTCTTGTAGCCCGTCTTTGGACCTGTTCAATTTTGTCAATATCTTTTTGTAGGTGAGGTCTCCAGAACTGAACACAGTATTCCAAATGTGGTCTCACCAGCGCTCTATATAAGGGGATCACAATCTCCCTCTTCCTGCTTGTTATACCTCTAAAAGTAACCCTTTTAATTTAAATTTTGCACTGAGCCAGATGAATGTTGCTAAGGGTTCGCCACAGAGATGAAGGAAGGAAATAAACAGAGACAATAACTCACATATTACTTTGTGGAAGGTGTTGTAAGTTCAGCTCAGCAACTAAATCTATCTTTTCTCCTCTCGGGAATAATTACAAGATGCTGGCCCAGCCTTGATGAAATTTCAGATGAATTTTTCCTGTTAGCCATGCAATTTCCAACGCTTTCTTCTCGATATTAAACTAGTTGTCATCCCCAACTTCACACCGGTCTTTTAAAATTATTATTAATTATATTTTTAAACTGTGCAGCGCCTGGTACATTCGCTTCCTGTCTTATGTGTGTGTGTGAAAAAAATACCTTTTATGAAAACAAAATTGCTACTTTATTAGAAGTAAAGGGCTACTTGTCTCCTTTAAGTCTTGGCTTTGAAAAGTTTATGGTTGCAAAGAAGTACCGGTACAAACTTGTCTTGACAAAGAAGAACGAAGAACAATAATCCTAGACCTATAACCGTCTCTTGGTTGGTTCGGCCCGCACAAAAGGTGAATGTAATGGAGGGCAATAAAACAACTTTATTGCAGCTGTCCACACTCTGCCACCTTTCAAATATGTTGGAAGAGTAACGTTCCAAATTTCTAGCTGAAAAGATGATGCTGGCTGTGGGATTGTGGGAGCTTCGAATCCAGACTAGTTGGAAATGCTGGGTGTGGAGATTATTTTCTGTACAGGTAATCCTTGACTCCATTTAGCGACCATCTGCAGTTACAAAATCTCCCTTCCTAAAGATACCTAGGACCCAAATTCAAAGTTCGGAAGGGCTTCAACTCTATTATTCTCTTATTCTGTTTTTTCTGAAGGGCTTCATTAACAATCAATCACAGCTTGTCTTCAGAGGTTGTGGGTGCTCCAACACTGGAGGTGTTTAAAAAGAGACTGTTGTGGTTGGCTCTGGCCCAGCTCCTGCCCCAGGGAATGTGGAGGTGGATGCAGGGGAAACGTCAACATGTCCTAGGCCTGTTTTGTTGCCGGCAGAGACAGGTAGTGCAGTTTCCTCGGACGAAGAAGAAGGTGGGAGTGACTTGGAAGAGGGGTCTTGGCACACAGCCCAGGAAGCCAATCTTCCTTATCTTCGGTCGATTCGGATGCGGAAGTCTTGGACCCACGCAAGCGCAGAGTTATGCGTAGAAGAGACCAATTGAGGACATATTACAGGAGATAAGAGAGGACACCTGTGTTTGGGTGGGGGCTCCAGTAATTAGAGCTGCTGATATAAATAGCAGCGTGCTAGTTTGGCCGTTGTGGAAGATTATCTGATCGCAGTTCTTCAGGATCGTGCCTCGCTGTTTCTGAACTTTGTGAATTTTTCATGCCTTTGACACCAAAACAGAGTAAAGTGTGTGTGTGTTTCACTCCGTTGGAAGAAGGAGAGCTGTGACGTTTCTTCACAGCTGCTAGCTAAGTACTTAAGGACTGATTAAGGGACTTGTACAGCCTACAAGGTTGTTTTGGGGAAGAGTGCTCTGTGCAATACAAAAAGGGTGAATTTTTCAAACGTGTGTGTGCCTGAAATTTGTACCCTTGAATTTTCGGGAGGCTTCTACCAGAGAGCCTGGCAGAACAGAAACTAG
The DNA here is from genome assembly GCF_031021105.1 of Erythrolamprus reginae. Classification (NCBI taxonomy): domain Eukaryota; kingdom Metazoa; phylum Chordata; class Lepidosauria; order Squamata; family Dipsadidae; genus Erythrolamprus; species Erythrolamprus reginae. The sequence goes on from NC_091958.1 coordinate 4,112,421, forward strand.
ACAGCCATTGGTCTGAAATGGTATGGGGCAGCGATGGTGAACCTATGGCACGGGTGCCACAGGTGGCACACGGAATCATATCTGCTGGCTCATGAGCCATTGCTCTAGCTCAGCTCCAATGTGCATGCGTGTGCCGGCCAGCTGATTTTTGGCTCGCACAGAGGCTCTGGGAGGGCGTTTTTGGCTTCCAGAGAGCCTCCAGAGCAGGGGTTAGCAAACCTTGGCAACTTTAAGACTTGTGGACTTCAACTCCCAGAATTCCTCAAGTCTTAAAGTTGCCAAGGTTGGAGGCCCTTGCTCCAGAGGGATGAGGGAGGGCGTTTTTACCCTCCTTCAGCTCCAGGGAAGCCTTTGGAGCCTGGGGAGGGCAAACACGAGCCTACTGGGCCCACCAGAAGTTGGGAAACAGGCCGTTTCTGGCCTTCAGAGGGCCTCTGGGTGGCGGGGGGAGCTGTTTTTGTCAGAAAATTTCTTCTTACTTCTAAGTTGCATCTCTCTTTAATGATCTTCCACCCATTACAAAGCCCACAGATCCTTTGGATAATAAGCCAATGCCCTCTTCTAAGAACTGGGGTGGCGCAGTGGTTAGAGTGCAGCATTGAAGGCTACTTCAGCTAACTGCTAGCTGTAGTTCTGCAGTTCAAATCTCACCACTGGCTGAAGGTTGACTCAGCCTTCCATCCTTCCGAGGTGGGACAAATGAGGACCCAGAATGTTGGGGGCAAGAGATTGATTCTGTAAACCGCTTAGAGAGGGCTGTATGCTGCCCCCAGTCTGCGGAGAGGGGCAGCATACAAATCTAATAATAATAATAATAATAATAATAATAATAAAGCACTATGAAGTGGTATATAAGTCTAAATGCTATTGCTCTTCCTTCCTTCCTTCCTTCCTTCCTTCCTTCCTTCCTTCCTTCCTTCTTTCCCTCTCTCCCTCCCTCCCTCTGGTTAGAATGTCATATTGTAGGTATATTCTTCCCAGTGCCAGCAGTTCGATCTTGACCGGCTCAAAGTTGACTCAGCCTTCCATCCTTCCAAGGTGGGTAAAATGAGGACCAAGATTGTTGGGGGCAATATGCTGATTCTGGAAACCGCTTAGAGAGGGCTGTAAAAGCACTAGGAAGCGGTATATAAGTCTAAATGCTAATGCTATTGCTATTCTCAGTGACAAAAATGTCATGCTACCTCACTTATGCCCATTTTGTTGATGTCAAAAGAGAGAAAAAGCCATGGTTGCTCCACAAAAGCTTGCCAGGACTTGCTTCAATGCAGAGTTCCAGCTTCTAGAACACCCCCACCCTCGCTGCCCAGAACATAAAATTAATTTCCAACTAGTTGCTCTCTCAATGTCATCAAAATAGATTGGGCAATTTCAGGTTTAGAAATCATTTTCTCAACTTGTTCCACTGTAACTCTTCTCAATTATTTATCGCCTTTGGGGGCATTAGATCATAAAGCCATAAGCTCCAGACTGCTAATTTCATTTCAAAGTTTCAAGTTTCTCAGCACATATGGGCAGCAATTAGATTTTTCACTCACAACTTAAGTATCATTTTCGGGCCTCAAAATTGTCTTCGGCGGCACTGCGGCAGCGCGCAAAACCATCTGCCAACAGGACACGGCATATGAATCAAAGAGATAGATAGATAGATAGATAGATGGATGGATGGATGGATGGATGGATGGATGGATGGATAGATGGATGGATGGATGGTGGATGATGGATGGATGGTGGATGGATGGATGGATAGATGGGTAGATAGATAGATAGATAGATAGATAGATAGATGGATGGATGGATGGATGGATGGATGGATGGATGGATGGATGGATGGATGGATGGATGCATGGATGGATGGATGGATGGATGGATGGATGGATGCATAGATGGATAGATAAATAGATAAATAAATAAATCTGCCTCTACCAGGGATCAAACTCACAGCCTCCTGAATGTGTGGTGAGAGCTCCACCTCAAACTAGAATGTGCAAGCATGTGTGCATGCTGAAATGTGAAGACTAGCTGGCAGTGTGCACATGCCTGGTTTGGGGGCATTTTCAGGCCATTTTCTGTCGCTCTAGTGCCCACAAAGACTAGCTGACATGCATGACGGAAACAGGAAGAGCAGATGGCGCCGATGCGATTATCCACAGAGAAGGCTCTGCGTGCCACCTATGGAACACGTGCCACAGGTTCATCATCACCGCTCTAAGCATTTCCAATGCGATATGCATTTTCAATGTGCACCTTTTAATCCCCGTGTAATGGTTTCTGAGGTCCTCAGACAATAGAACCAGTTGGCAGTTTTAGTTCCTGCAAAACAGAGGAAGGATTTTTTTTTTGTCTTTTCAAGGATTAAGTTTGAAGTGTCTTTATGGATTCTGAAAATAAATCTTCCAATGATGTATCCCCACTGTATATCATTTTTTTAAAAAATCCAAGAAAATTCACCATGTAATAAAGATGTCATTGAGTTTCGGTCTTTAAAAATCTGCTGAAGATTTTTTTTTTTTTTTAAACCCATGTTGCATTATCTTTGAAAATAACTATGTTGGTTCACGAGTTAATTTGTGCTCCATCGTAAAATGATTAAATGCAAATTACTGGTATTACCTTGCTGGAAATATATTTTTGCAACAAAAGAGAATATTGTAGGCATCTATTACCATTAAAGCCCTTATCTGGGTAACAAAAATAGACCAAAGTACTAATGGACAAGTGAAGGGTTTTAATTGTTTAACGTTAGGCTGCCTTAACTGCAATAGTGGGATAACGGAATTTATCTAAGCATTCTGGCCACAAAGTGCATCTAAAACAAGTGCCTACACACACACACAGTCTCTCTCTCTTTTTATGAAGCCTATCTATCCACTTTCTTTCTTTTATGGCAGAGAAGGACATTAGCTGTATTTTATTACTGTTCATATAATTGCAACCTTGGAGGGAACAAGGACTTTCATTTCTTTCAGCCTCTCAAGTCCTGAAGCAAAAACCGGAGCCATCTAAAAAATTCCTCACCTACTTTAAGACGCAATTGCTGCTCTAACTTGCTGAAGTGACGAGACTTAGAGAAGTTCTGTCTAGGGATAACGTTAAGTCTGGTCTCTGGGGTGAGCCAAATACGAATTATGAAGGGATCTTTAGTCTTTTAGTGTTTGAGGGCAACTTCAAAGTGTTTCTATTCCTTTTGACTCAGTGGATCCAATGTGCTTCTTTTACCTAGAAGAAGGGAAGGAGGGAGGAGATTGATAGTGATAGGAGGAATAAGGCTGGGGAGAGAAGAAGGAGGAGAAGAAAGAAGGAAAAAGGAGAAGAGGGGAAGGAAAAGTAGAAGGAGGAGAAGGAGAAGGAGGAGGAGAAGGAAGAGGAGGAGAAGGCAAAGAGAAGGAAGGAAGGAAGGAAGAATGGTAGGGATAGGAGGAATGAGAATGAGAAGTAGGAGGAGAAGGAAGAAATAAGAGTGGAAGTGAGAAAGGAGAAGGAGAAAAAGGGGAGAAGGGAAGGAAGGGAGGGAGGGAGAGAGAGGGAAGGAAGGAAGGAGAATGGTAGGGATAAGAGGAATGAGAATGAGAAGTAGGAGGAGAAGGAAGAAAGAAGAGTGGAAGTGAGAAAGGAGAAGGAGAAGAAGGGGAGAAGGGAAGGAAGGAGTGAGAATGGTAAGGATAGGAGGAATAAGGGTGCAGAGAAGTAGGATGAGAAGGAAGAAAGAAGAGTGGAAAAGAGAAAGTAGAAGGGGAGAAAGAGGGAAGGAAGATAGGAAGGAAGGAAGGAAGAAAGGAAGGAAAAGGAAGGCAGTTTTTGTTCAGCAAATCCGATAAACCAAATCTTTAAAGTGGACTACCACCTACTCAGCCAGCTAAGTAATTACATCAAAAATGACCTTTTTGAAGGAATAAAGCTTCTTAGAATTAGAAGTAGCTACCCATTAAAGATGAACATTTGATACTCAAGCTTTATTTTATTTTTTAAAACCCTTATATCTATCATAAATTAATTAGATCCACAGATAATATGGTTCAAGACCCACGTCCATAATCATTCATAATTTTGATTTTATCAAAATAAGAATAATAGGATTTTTTTTAAAAACCTTCCACACCTCTGAAGTCATGCATAAAAGCATTGCTGTTGATCCCAAATCCATTAAGAAGTCTTACAAAAGATTTTGATGGTGAAAAGTAAAAGCTTATACACTTGAAAAAGCATTGAAGACACTCCAGTAGGGGAGAGTTATTCTTATTAATACTTTACCTTAGCTCAGAAATAGATAAATATTTGACATTGATTGGATAATTATCCATTTTAGATGATTTCATACAAAACACACCGAACAAAGAACATTCAAGATGAAATACAACAGGGAGATGGACTTTAAAAATCAAAATCCATCTTGATACCATTGTTTAAAAATGTAGGGATCACAATTGTTCTCGCTTGGTCATTCTCTTCAACAACAGTCAACAACAGAAAAAATAATATGATAAATTTCAGACAGCTTAAAGAGGGGGAAATAGCTACAAGAGAATGAAGAAGCCATCTCAAATACCCAATAATAAAAAAAAACAGGAATTTGGAAAGCAGGAGGCAGTCAAACCTGTTGCAGGTACAGAAAGGGAGATTTTCAAGCTCATTATTTCTTTTTTAAAAATGTGATTCCACTAATACAACTTTATATCATTGGAATTTTCCTTAGCGTTTTGTGATTAAACATTGTTTTATAATAACAACAAAGTTGGGAGGAACTTTGGAGGTCTTCCCTCCTTCCTCATATATACTATCGACTATTAGTTAATAGTTATATACGTACTACTATAAATATTGTATACTGTTATATACATTATCTAACACTGTTCTGTTGGGCTCTCTGGTAGACTCCTCCCAAAAATGCACAGGTACAAATTTCAGGCACACACACATTTGAAAATTCAAAACAATGTTCTTTATAATGAAAATTCACTTAAACGAAGCCCTCTTTTGGTATAGCAAAAAGCACTTGTCTCCAAACAAACTGGTAATTTGTACAAGTCCCTTATCAGTTCTGTGATACTTAGCTTGCAGCTGTGAGGCAATTCACAGTCCTTCTTCTTTCACAAAGTGAAACACACTTTGCTCTGGTTTAGTTTCCAAGCGGGGAAAAATCAGCACACAAAAGGTCAAAGTCAGTAAAGCAGTCATGAAACACAACAATCAGATAATCCTACACAATGGCCAAACCCACAGGCTGCTCTTTATAGCAGCCTCACTAATGACCACAGCCCCACCCAACCACAGGTGGCCTCATTTTCTTTGATAATAATCTCTCAGTGGTTGTTGCCTATGCATCGCTCTCCGCATGCGTGGCTGTATCATTAACTCTTGTTCTGAATCCAAGGAGGAGCTAGATAGTTGATCTCCTTCTGAGCTGACTGACAAACTCTCCTCCTCCTTGTCACTCATGTCTTCTTGGTCAGAGGAGCCTTCATCAGCAGATTCCACCGGGGGGTGGGGGCAAAACAGGCCTGCAGCATGTGGATGTCTCCCCCACATCCACAGTCCTTGGGGCAGGAGCTGGGCCAGAGCTAACCACAACATAACACCCATTAAGATTTAAGGTTTCATCGATCACATTTTCCCTTCTTTATAGCGTTTGTCATATTTCCTATTTCTCTTGAGTAACACATTAATTTTCCTTTTTTCTTTTGAGCCACTCTTATAGTAATATGTTTCCTCTTGTTCTCCTAGTTCCATAGTCACCTTACTCATTTCTGCACATTCTAGCAGTTTTTTTCACAATAATATTCATTATTTCACTTGCTGTCATTCTCTTTCACCTGGGCCCGGTGAAGATCTGATCTGCCATTTGAAGTTCTCCCACAACTTCCCCCTGGATCCTTCTGGGAAATTAAAACGGTATCTTAATATTCCTCTTCAGTGAATATATGAACAGCTAGGTACTTGTTTGCCAACATTGGCGGTGTTCAGAAATTTGCAGTGGGGTTTGCAAATGGAAGGAGGGGAAAAAAATATGTGACCTACATTTGTACATGAAGGGTAATGATGTAGAAAACCGCCATGAATAAGGGAGACGTTCATTGCAAAATTCATGTGCACGAGGAAAATATTGCTTTGAAATATGCATCATACAGCAGCAGGAAATTCATTATTATTAGAATTACAGGCTCATCCATGACCAGCAAAGCTACTGGTTGACTAGAAAAATGCTCACAATAATTAACTCTCTCTGTATGTGTCTCTTTCTTTCTTTCTTTCTTTCTTTCTTTTTTTCTTTCTTTCTCTCCCTTTCTTTCTTTCTTTCTCTTTCTTTCTTTCTTTCTTTCTTTCTCTTTCTCTCCTTTCCTTCCTTCCTTCCCTCCTTCCCTCCTTCCCTTTCCTTTCCCTTTCTTTCTTTCTCTCTCTCCTTTCTTTCTTTCTCTCTTTCTTTCTCTTTCTCACTTTCTTTTCCTTTCTCCCTCCCTCCCTCCCTTTCTTTCTTTTGTTCTTTCTTTCTCTCTCTCTCTGTCTATTTCTCTCTTCTATTGTCAGTCTCTCCCTCTCTCCATCTCCCCCATCTCTATATCTCTCTGTCTCTGTATCTCTAACTCCTTCCCTCCCTCCATCCCTTGATTTATTTATCTGTTCACCAATCCATTATCCATCCATCCATCCATCCCTATCTATCTATCTATCTATCTATCTATCTATCTATCTATCTATCTATCTATCTATCTATCTATCTATCTGTCTGTCATAAGAATGAAAAATTATCATAATTCTCTTTCTTAAGTGCCATTATAACTTTGAACGGTTGTAAGCAAACTGGTCTAAATTAAAGACTACCTTTATTATGTTGGTTGCTTAATGATAGCTTTCTCAGCAGAATCCTGTAGATATGCATCCAACCAACAAACCTTCTGAGTGGAAACTGGTGAATTAGAAAAGTACCTGTCCAATCAGATCTTGCTTCCCACCCCAAAGTAGCACTGTAGTTTGCTGTAACTGACATTTCTGGATTCTTTCCCCTATGCATAAACCATGGCTTTGGGCCAGGGCTCAATTGGACGCAAACTCTGAAATGCAAGCTGTCGACCGTCCCATGCCTTCTGGCTACCATGCTTACAAGCCAGCATTGCAAAGTCTGGCTTTGAATGTTGAGATCATTGACCCAAGGCAGTTTGCTGGTCTTTGCTACCATGAATGAATGCTGATTGCATCAAAGTCCTTTGAGAGAAGATGGCAACCTTCACCAACATTCCTAGCAAGTAAAAGTTGATTTTATGGTTAATTTTTAAAAAAGTTACTGAATTGAGAAGATGATTGGAGTCTTCCTAGTTATTCCCAAGGCTAAAGAAGAACTAGAGAAGTAGAGAGATTCTATAGTTAGTTGAAAGCTGCTTCGGACGTTTCCCACTATTATCCAACCAGTAGTGATTCCACTTGGTTTCAGCTAAGAGTGATAATAGCTTTACAAGTTAGCTTGCTGTCTTTCTCTCACTTTCACTCTCTCCCCCTCTTTCCCTTTCTCTCTCTCTCTTCCCTTCCTTTCTTTTTCTTTCCCCTCTCCTCCCCTCTCCCCTCTTCTCCATTTCTTTTTTCACCTTTTTATTGTGTTAGCACAAATTTTACTTCTTTAAGTTGTCTTCATTACAATGCTATTTGTATAATATCAAATTCTTCACGTTCTATTGTTTAGATACTTTACAGTAATGGATATAAAGAAGAGAGGGAAAATGGTGATCATTCTGCCATTATTAGTTTCAGCTGTCAATGTTATTTACATTATGATTATTTGGAGTTTCCATCCAAAGTTAAGTGTAGCATTGGAGAGGAAGAGGTGAATGGAGAGACTGATAGTTGTTGGGTAATAAGGACATTGTGTTTAGGCTAAATTCCTTGAGCTAGCTTTTCCCACTCTTCGGTCTTCCTTCTCCATACCCATTTTCTCTGTTTGTCATGTCTTTCAGTGTTTTTCAACCAGTGTGCTGCGGCACACTAGTGTGCCGTGGAACATGGTCAGGTGTGCCACAAGAGGGGAGAGAGAAAGAGAGAGAGAAAAAGAAAGAAAGCAAGAGTGAGAGAGAGAGAAAGCAGGAGAGAGAGAGAAAGAGTGAGAGAGAGAGAAAGAAAGCAAGAGAGAAAAAGAAAGTGAGAGAGAGAAAGAGAAAGCAAGAGAGCGGGAGAGAGAAAGAGAAAGAAAGCAAGAGAGAGAGAGAGAGAAAGAAAGCAAGAGAGAAAAAGAAAGTGAGAGAGAGAAAGAGAAAGCAAGAGAGTGGGAGAGAGAAAGAGAAAGAAAGCAAGAGAGAGAGAGAGAGAAAGAAAGCAAGAGAGAGAGAAAGAAAGCAAGAGAGAAAAAAAGTGAGAGAGAGAGAGAAAGAGAGAGAGAAAGAAAGAGAGAGAAATGAGAGAAAAAAGGGAGAAAAAAAGAGAAATGAGAAAATGATTGAGAGAGAGAATGAGAGGAAAGAGAGAGAAACAAAAGAGAGAAGTGACTCTTGATTTAAAGCATATGATTAAAAGCACCCAAAGAATAAGAGAGAAAACCCCCCCAGCCCTCATCTGTTTTTGGAAATGGTTCAAGAGTGTGTATACACACATGCACAAGGGGGGGGGATAATATGTATAATATGTCCTGTCTTAGAGTGTCAGTTTGGTTTGTGGTGTGCCCCAGGATGTTGTAAATGTAAAAAATATGCCGCAGCTCAAAAAAGGTTGAAAATCACTGTTTTAGATTGCCTAGTTAAAAAGATGGAATAAATTTCCTCATTGGTAGTCATCACAAAGAGTCTTTTGGGATAAAACACAGGAGGGGAAAAAAGAGAAGCTTCAGATAGATAAACTGTTATCTAAATTGCCTTTTTCTTATCCAATGAGTGAACTGATCAGATAATTTTAACACTATATAATATTGGGAGAGGGTGAGGAGCTTGTTCAGTTTTAACGGGTAAACAGGAAAAGAACTGAGATACTAAACTAAGCAGTTCTGGATTCTCTCTCTCAGCTTGGTTGCTTGTTTAAAGACGTTTCATTCCCAGACCGGGTAACACCATCAGCGCAGTGTGTGGGATCAACCAAGATCAGCAGCCACCAAGGACTCTATAGCAGAATGGGACAACTCACTGCAGCCAACATACCACAGAACAATTCAACATGCAATAATGGAACTCCTCTCTTAATATTATCAGGGCAAACATCTCCCTCTTCCTCCTGTCTTAGTTTTATTAAAATCATTGTGATTTTAACACCAACGCCAATAATATCCATCAAATACAGATAGATCATCATTTGGAACACAACAGACCAGATATCACAGTTGGCGAAAACCGAAGCGTGGGATTTATTGATATCACTGTAACAGGAAACACCAGAGATGAAGAAAAGGAACCAGAATAAGATCCTGAAATGTTCCTCTTTGGCCATTGAAACTACACTATTATGGATGAAAGGTGTGACAGTGATACCCATTGTCATTGCGGCACTTGGCATCATGTCCAGGAATGTTACAAAATACACCAGAAAATTGCAGCTTCCAACAATAACACCAGTGGAACTGCAAAATATGATATAAAATAAAACCAGCATAACTTGTACCACCTGATTCTTGACAAATGCATATTTTCTTTTATGTACACTGAGAGCATCTGCACCAAAGGCAAATTCCTTGTGTGTGTAATCACACTTGGCCAATAAAGAATTCTATTCTATTCTATTCTATTCTATTCTATTCTATTCCATTCCATTCCATTCCATTCCATTCCATTCCATTCCATCCTAAACTATCCTGGAACCATCAGCACCAGTCAATGATATTTCTGATACATTTTAAAATGTTCTGTTGACTGAGCTTCATGTTTAATGAAATAATAATTAATAATAATAATAATAATAATAATAATAATAATAATAGAATATCTGCGAGACCGCCTTCTGCTGCACAAATCCCAGTGACTGATTAGGTCCTGTCAACTAAACAATGCCGTTTGGCGGGTCCCAGGGGAAGAGCCTTCTCTGTGGCGGCCCCAACTCTCTGGAACCAACTCCCCCCAGAGATTAGAACTGCCCCTACCCTCCTTGCCTTTCGTAAACTCCTCAAAACCCACCTTTGTCGTCAGGCATAGGGGAACTGAGTGTCATGAACTGTTTTATTGTGTTGTGAGCCGCCCCGAGTCTACGGAGAGGGGCGGCATACAAATCTAAGAAATAAATAAATAAATAAATAAATAAATAAATAAGTTAGTTAGTTAGTTAGTTAGATAGATAGATAGATAGATAGATAGATAGATAGATAGATAGATAGATAGATAAATAAATAAATAATAAATAATACACTGGACCTCACAATTGTGGAAAAGAAAAAAAGTGTGGATTATTGATATCGCCATACCAGATGACAGTCGAATTGATGAGAAAAAACAAGAAAGAAAACAAGAAAAAGCCGATATCAGGATCTTAAAATAGAATTACAGGTACAGGTGGGTCCCAGTAGTAATTGACACACTGGGTGATGTGCCAAAAGACCTCATCCAGAATTTGAAAACAATAAACATTGACAAAATCACGATGCAAAAGGCTTGGATCCTGCGTGTGTTACACAAAACATCACACATCACACAGTCCTAGACACTTGGGAAGTGTTCGACTTGTGATATTGTGATACGAAATCCAGCATATCAATCTCGTTTGCTGTGTATTACTGTTTTTGTGAAAGTAACAACAACAATAACAACATTAACAATATTGCTAATATGTATCATCAGATGTTGTATATCTTTTTTGTATTTTTGAGGTTATATACCTAATAAAAAAAAATATTAACAGCAACAAGAATAGTTTTTTGCTCGAAGGAGGAAGGATGTAGAAGTTCCAAAAGAAGAAGAAATAATTAGGAAAATTATTGAATGTACAGAGGTGGATATGACGAGGCAGTTGAAGGGTCAAGAAGGGACTGAATACTATAAAATCTGGGATAGGGTCAATATTTGATTGAACAGAAGAAATACGGTAGCTAAAAAAATCAAGACTATAAAGTGTACCACTATAAAACTGTCAATAATATGAATATTGCAAAAAATAGAAAAACATAAGCATATTTTCTTTTTTTCCTTTTAGTATGATCTGATCGACAAAGGGTTTTCTTTAGAGACTTCTATTAAGAATGGAGCGATTAGAGCTCTTTTTGTTGTTGTATGTATTATTGGTTTTTCTATGTAGGTATGTCAATGTTTTGTCTTGCTAAAAACAATATTGCTAATATTATTGAGAGAGGAACAGACCTAGCGTACAATTCAATTCAGTTCAATTTATTAGATTTGTATGCCGCCCCTCTCCGAAGATAGTACTGTACAGCTATCTTGTGTTTATTTATTTCATTATTTATTTATTGGATTTGTATGCCGCCCCTCTCCGTGGACTCGGGGCGGCTAACAACAGTAATAAAAACAATATGTAGCAATCCAATAATAAAACAACTAAAAACCCTTATTATAAAAACCAGACATACATACTGACATACCATGCATAAACTGTAGAGGCCCAGGGGGAAAGAATATCTCAGTTCCCCCATGCCTGACGGCAGAGGTGGGTTTTAAGGAGCTTACGAAAGGCGAGGAGGGTGGGGGCAATTCTGATCTCTGGAGGGAGTTGGTTCCAGAGGGGTGGGGCCGCCACAGAGAAGGCTCTTCCCCTGGGTTCCGCCAAACGACATTGTTTAGTTGACGGGACCCGGAGAAGGCCCACTCTGTGGGACCTAACCGGTTGCTGGGATTCGTGCGGCAGAAGGCGGTCCCTGAGATAACCTGGTCCGGTGCCATGAAGGGCTTTATAGGTCATAACCAACACTTTGAATTGTGACCAGAAACTGATCGGCAACCGAATTGTCCCATATCAAATGGGCCCTGTTGAGTTTGCCCCAGACCCCTCCTACATATATTCTCTTCTATCAGAAGAATTGCAAAACATCAGGAATGGAAGACTGTCCAATTATTTTATATATTACAAATGCACACGCAGGCAGCAATTTAAAACTACTGAAGCATTTCTTTCATTTTTTTGTGCTCTCCAGCAGCCTCGACATCAAAACAGTTTGGAGAAGAAGGAGTCCCTGCCTGAAACTGGGAAATGTCATTTGTTCATCTTTTTTTTACTACTTCTTTCCTCTCTCCCCCCCACTTCTCATTGTAAAACAGTTTTGTTTAAAAACAGCCAAGCCTTGGGGCTTGTGTGTGGCACGACATTCTGCAGTTAAGTGTAGCTAAAACATGTATTTATCTCATCCAATGTATTGTTGTTGAAAGCCATTAATTGCCCAAACCCTCCCACTCGTACTCACCTTAACAGCTGCTAATCTAATCTATCCAAATGCATCCCAAGCACAAAAATGAGGAATGAGACCTGAAATCCTATTTTCAACTTCTAAAACCTGCTGTATGGGGGAGGGAACGACGTGAAATAGCAGGGGATCAGCAGTGTTGAGCTGTGGTAGCGCCGTGGTTAGCATGAAATACTGCGGGCTACTTCTACCGCCTGAAGTTCAATCCTGACTGGCTCTAGGTTGACTCAGCCTTCCATCCTTTTAAGATCAGTAAAATGAGGACCCAGATTGTTGGAGGAGGCATGTGTAAATGATGCTTCTACGTTGTAAACTCCCAGAGAATGTTGTAAAGCACAACATGTAAGCCTAGATCTATGCCCGCTGGTGTGGTGCAGTGGTTAGAGCGTAACACTGCAGGCTACTTCAGGTAAATGCTAGCTGTAGTTCAGCAGTTCAAACCTCGCCACTGGCTCCAGGTTTACTCAGCCTTCCATCCTTCCGAGGTGGGTCAAATGAGGACCAAGATTATTGGGGGTAATTCTGCAAAATGCTTAGAGAGGGCTGTAAAAGCACTGTGAAGTGGTATATAAGTCTAAATTATATTGCTATAAATAAAAATAAGCAATTAATTAAGAGGACAGTGGCCTTTTGGCTGGCTGTAGTAGTGGATTTGCTTGAAATCTGCAAGTGCCAAAGTCAACTTAACCTCACACTACTTACAAGAGCCTACAAAACTTTTGCCAGACCCATCCTTGAATACAGCTCATCTGTCTGGAACCCATACCACATCTCGGACATCAACACCCTTGAAAACATCCAAAGATACTTCACCAGAAGAGCCCTTCACTCCTCCACTCGAAACAGAATATCCTACAAGACTAGACTTTCAATCCTAGGTCTTGAAAGCTTAGAACTACGGTGGCTAAAACACGAATTAAGTATTGCCCACAAGATCATATGCTGTAACGTCCTACCAGTCAATGACTACTTCAGCTTCAACTGCAACAACACAAGAGCACGCAACAGATTCAAACTTAATATTAACCGCTCCAAACTTGACTGTAAAAAATATGACTTTAACAATCGAGTTGTCGAAGCGTGGAACTCATTACCTGACTCAGTAGTGTTAACCCCTAACCCCCAACATTTCTCCCTTAGACTATCTACGATTGACCTCTCCAGGTTCCTAAGAGGTCAGTAAGGGGCTAGTATGCCTTTCGTCCCCTGTCCAATTGTCTTTCCTTTATCTCATATATCATATATGTTTTCTTCCTTTCATATATCTTCTCCTCTATTTTTACATATTATCTTTATATATATTACTTCATGTCTATTCTCTTCCATATGTATTGTGTATTGGACAAATGAACAAATAAATAAAATAAAAAATAAATAACCTCTGTATTCTTTTTAAAGCTCTGTTTTCCAGTAGTTAAGGGCTGTAAAAGTCTCTCTCTTTTCCCATTTTATATATCTCTCTCTCCCTCCACTCTCTCTGCACGTTTTTACATCTAAGATGCTCCACGTAAAGCCACTCTTTATCCTGAGTTAATTATGGTACAGCTATTCTTTTGGAGAAATCTCCCAGAGATTTTCACTTGCTGTAAATCCTTTTTCCTTTTCTATCTCCCCTCACCTTCCTTTCCTCCAAAACGACATTGTTTGATTTGGAAACAAAAGCAGCAACACGGCTTATCATTCAGAGACATGTGCCTCAGGTTCAGGAGGAAATTGTGCAGTTGTTGTTTCCCTTTTCCCCCAGTCCCTATAGTCGTGGTCGCCACGTTTGGTTGAATGCAAATGAATTTGCAAGCATTGCTGGAATAACTAAGCTCCGGCAAAACTTCCTATGATGGTGGTCAGAGACACGGCAAAGCACCCCAATTAAGCCAAGGGTCTGACTGATATTAAATCAGGAAAAGCATGCTCAATTATTACAAACACAGTGGGAGCTCTACTTGAAAGCAAGGGTTTCAAAGGAAAAGAGGGGACCGTGGTTTAAATCCCCAGAGCTTCGTTGTTTTCAAGCACTTCTTGCTAAAGGTGGGGAGGGGGAAAGGAGAGAGAAGGGGAGGGATGGGATAGGTAGGTAGGTAGGTAGGTAGGTAGGTAGATAGGTAGATAGGTAGATAGGTAGATAGGTAGATAGGTAGATAGGTAGATAGGTAGATAGGTAGATAGGTAGGTAGACTAATGATAGATCGATAAATGATAGATAGGTAGGTAGGTAGGCAGGGAGAGAGACAGACAGACAGACAGACGATGATAGATAGATAGATAGATGATAGGTAGGTAGGTAGATAGACTGATGATAGATCGATAAATGATAGATAGGTAGGTAGGTAGGTAGGTAGGCAGCCAGATAGACAGACAGACAGACAGATGATAGATAGGTAGGTAGGTAGGTAGGTAGGTAGGTAGATAGACTGATGATAGATCGATAAATGATAGGTAGGTAGGCAGGCAGGCAGGCAGGCAGATAGATGATAGATAGATGATAGATAGGTAGGTAGGTAGGTAGGTAGAATGATGATAGATTGATAAATGATAGATAGGCAGCCAGCCAGCCAGCCAGCCAAACAGACAGACAGACAGACAGACAGACAGACAGACAGACAGACAGACAGACAGATAGATGATAGGTAGGTAGGTAGGTAGGTAGGTAGGTAGATAGATAGATAGATAGATAGATAGATAGATAGATAGATAGATAGATAGATAGATAGATGTGAGTGAGTGAGTGAGTGAGTGAGTGAGTGAGTGAGTGAGTGAGTGAGTGAGTGAGTGAGTGAGTATTAGGCTGCCCTCAGTACACCTGGAATCGCCAATCCCATAGTGGAAATGACAATTTTCCTACAGTTCTCCATCCAGGTCCCTTGTCCCCACACCCACAAGTTCATCACATGGACCACTCCAGTTCTCTCAAACTCCGCGATCCTCCCCTGTACGTCTGGCTGGTGCTGAACCAAAGATGACCTTGAATCTCTGGAAAGAATTTGTTGTGGCTAGTATCGTTCCCTCTCATGCAACCATCCCTCCCCAATTCCCACAATAGTTTTCTACTTGTGCCTGGCCAAAGTCTCCAACTCAAAACAATGGCTTCAGCCTGACAGATATATATATCTATATATTTGACAGCGATGTAGTTTCCAAAGCAATAGACCCTGTTCTTATCACCAGGTAGCACCAAGCCTTTGCCTATCCCTTTCAGGGGTCTTTTGTTATTCTGCAAGTGATGAACTACCTCTGTTCAGTCTCCATTCTCCCAGCCTCCCATCTTAGCAGGAACCGTGCCTGACATTTTTATGGAGCGCAGAGAAATGTTAAACAGCCAGCTGCACCAGAGCTTCGGCAGTGCAATTCTTTAACCACACACAGTATTTTGAACATGATGAAATATGAATCTGCCACGAACTCCCTTTCTTTGGGGAACAATAGCTGCAATAAGAGTTTCAGGGCACCGTGTCCAGGAAAACGAACTAAGATATTTAAAAAGACAGGCATTGGCGAGGAAAAATAAAATAAAAAGTGGAGAAAGTCCCTTCCTCCAAGGGTTACCCTGACCAAGCTTTCAATCTCATTCCTCCAATATCCTTTAGCTGTCCCAAAAAAAGAGAGAAGAGTGAATGTTAATGACATGGTAAATCACAGGCTCCTTAGCTGCACTTCAAGAGTTAGTAGAAACAGGAAAAGCTCTCGTTCGTCAACTCTTCTACCGAGAAGCTAGACCAAAGGTGTAAGGAATCTGTTAAATGTCATATTTGCACTTTGGGGTTTCTGGATAAGAGGCAACTCTTTGCTCCCGCTAAATATGTGAAAAGAAAAGAACAGCTGAAGAAACGTTTCATGCAAATAAGCGACTTGGTAACTGACTGTGGAATTCACATTTTTTTCACTACCGGTTCTGTGGGTGTGGCTTCATTGGTAGGCGTGGCTTGGTGGTCATGTGACTGGGTGGGCATGGGTTGGTGGTCGTGTGACAGTGGGCATGGGTTGGTGGTCAGTGGGTGTGGCTTGGTGGGCATGGCAAATCTTGCACCAATAAGCATGCCCGTGCCCGCCAGACATGCACATCAGGGGTGGGGAGTAGGCAGCATGGGGTGGAACGCAGTTCCATTGGTGGAAATTAAGCTACATGCACAGTTCCAGCTGATCAGCAGCTGTCACTTCCTGGATTACAGGTCTCGACTTAGCACTCCTTTTTTTTCTCCTACTGCTGCTGCTGCTGCATGCTCCTCGCTTTTTTCCTCTTTCCTCCTTCCTGGCCTTTGGACGAGCTTCCCCCTCTCCTGCCCGGCTCCCCTCCAGCCTCATGCGGCCACCTCCCGAGGCCAGGAAGGAGGAAAGAGGAAAAAAGCAGGAAACGTGAAACAAATTGTCACCCCAGAGAGCAACACTGGTGAAGTTGTAAATTGAGGACTGAACAGTTCACTTGAACGGTGATGATCGTTCAAGCCATTCCCACCATGGCCAGCAAGCCACTCCTACCCAGTAACATGACCATCAAGCCACACCCACAAAATAAGTTACACCCACAGTGTGGCAGTAAAACTTTTGGCTCATATTACTGATGCACATGCCTGTGACAACCTTAGGGGGCGCACTAGTAGCGCCGAAGATAGATAGATAGATAGATAGATAGATAGATAGATAGATAGATAGATAGATATCTTTGCTACATACATCATATCAGCACAGCCACTGAAACTCAACTCTGAAAGTTCCCATGATTCAAATGAATATAACTGGCAGACTCTCCCTGTTCCCCAGCCACTTGTTACGACGACCTTGATTCCCACGAGAAAACTTGTTGTTTTGACTGTAAGCTGGGCTATCTACTTCCAGCTCTCCCCTTCTTTCTCAGGCTTCTTGGCGACTGCACAACTGTGCTGATTGCCCTACTAACTCAACCATTTTTTACACAGAGCAAAACTAGGGGTTTATTTTTGTCTAGTGTCTCTCATCCCGATTCCATGAATCATCCCAAGCTCTGCATAAAATGCACACACGTTGCCAAACTCTATGCAGAAAAGCTTTATATATATACAGAGTTCATCCGGAATATTTAATGTACATATCTTAGACTTCCAAAGCCTAAGTATAGAAAGTCTACATAAAGGTCAGGAGAATTTTTTGGAAGTCTAGGGTGAAACCTGCTGGCTTCTGCCCTTTCTCCATGCACTGATCAGCCATGGAATTGAGCACAGCATATCTTTGTGAGCTCGTACTCATCTCAAATCAAGAGGGCTGGTGATTTATAAATTGTTTACTTCTTTATCTGCCTTATTCACCAGGGTTTATTTCTCCTGTTCCCAATTTATGATTTGTGCAGCTGTTCTTACTTGGAAGAGGACGAATTGTGCACATTAGTTTCTCTAGGCAACCTAGCCTCTGTTCCAGATTACTTACGTAAACAGCTAGAAGTCAGAATTGCAGAATAACAGGGAGGGAAGGGACCTTGGAGGTCTTCTAGTCTAACCTCCTGCTCAAGCAGGAAAGCCTATACCATTTTAGACAAATGATTGGCCAATCTCTTCTTTAAAATCTCTACTGTTGGAGCATTCAAAATTTATGAAGGCAAGTCCTTCCATTGATTAATTGTTCTCACTGTTGGGAAATTTCTTCTTAGTTCTACATTGGCTCACTCCTTGATTAGTTTCAATCCCATAGTTAAATAAATTAAATACCCTGTTTCCCCGATAGTAAGACACCCCCGATTGTAAGACGTATCAGGGGTTTCAGGGGGGGTCGGCTAATATAAGCCGTACCCCAAAAGTAAGACATATGTCTTACTTTCGGGGAAACACGGGGGTATTGCCGCCTCCCTCTCATCTAGCTGCGTGCCGCCTCCTGCCCACGCCTGCGCCGTCCCCCTCTCCATACGTCGCCGCGTCTGCCACCTCCCTCTGATCTTAATGAGCGCCGCCTCCTGCCCACTTCCGCGCCGCCCCCCTCCATACGTCACCACGTCTGCCGCCTCCGTCTGTTCAGGTTGTTAATAAATGTTAATTTTATGGTTAAAACAAAAAATTTCCAATATAAGACATACCCCAAAAGTAAGACATAGTGGGGCTTTTGGGGATAAAAAGAAAGTAAGACACTGTCTTACTTTCGGGGAAACACGGTAGACCTTTATTTACAGTCAAAGACCATCAATATAATAATAATAAAACCCAGAACATCCAAGAACCATTTCAGATTCTTAGAATCTAGACATTTTAGTATCTCTTTGATCCTAGTAGCAGATTCTTAGGTGATAAATGTAGTCCTTGACTTAGTTTTCATCTATAGTTTTTTGTCCCATCCTCTGGTGCTCTGGAGAGTAGATCGACTCTCTCTTCTTTGTGGCAGCCCCTTAGATATTGGACTAGGGCAGACTAGATGGACCATGAGGTCTTTTTCTGCTGTCAATCTTCTATGTTTCTATGTTATTACAGTGTAAGACACCCAGAGTCGCCTTGAATAGCAGTGTCCTTCATTTCATTTCATTTCATTCATTAGATTTGTATGCCGCCCCTCTCCGAAGACTCGGGGCGGCTAACAACAATAAAAAAGACAATGTGAACAAATCTAATATTAAAAATAATCTAAAAAACCCCAATTTAAAGAACCAATTATACATACAAGCATACCATGTATAAATTCTATAAGCCTAGGGGGAAGGGAAAATTTCAATTCCCCCATGCCTGACGACAGAGGTGGGTTTTAAGGAGCTTGCGAAAGGCAAGGAGGGAGGGGGCAACTCTGATATCTGGGGGCAGCTGGTTCCAGGAGGCCGGGGCCGCCACAGAGAAGGCTCTTCTTCTGGGTCCCGCCAAACAACATTGTTTAGTCAATGAGACCTGGAGAAGGCCAACTCTGTGGGACCTAACCGGTCGCTGGGATTCGTGTGGCAGAAGGCGGTCCTGGAGATATTCTGGTCCAATGCCATGAAGGGCTTTATAGGTGATGACCAACACTTTGAATTGTGACAGGAAATTGATCTGCAACCAATGCAGACTGCGGAGTGTTGGTGTAACATGGGCATTATAAATTTAATAATAAATAAACTGTTTCCTTTCCATGAATCAGTTGAACACTATCCTCATACTATAGCTCCTATCTATATAGGCCCAATATGTTAGATTCCAATTATTTTCTTGTCTCCAGATGGACATAACAAGAAGCTCAGAAAGAGAATGAAGAGGAACATCAATCAATTTTTATCCACAAATGGGAAGGTGACAAAAATGATACTAAGCAGGAACTAGGAAATAATTTTTCCAGCATTTTGTCATGGAATCAAATCAGGAATTATTTACCAGGAAGTTGACTATAGGTTTAGTTCATCATGGAGAGCCTATCTCCCAACTTTCATCTCTTGGGATCAGAAGCCATGGAGATACCATCCTTCAATTGATTTTTCAATTACATTGGAGATTGATTTATATGAAGTACTGTTTTCACCCACCATATAATCTCCCCTCTTATTAGATCTAGGGAATTGGTTCAAAACAGATTTTCAGATGCTGGAACAAGAAGTGTTTTCATCTTGTCTTTTCAGCTCAATCTGCCAAGGTTTTTTTTTTCCAAATCTAAGGAATGGTCTGAAGCCAACTCCCAAATGTGCCATCATGCCTTTTGGACAAGAAGTAGAATTGGTCAAGGGAATGCATCAGGCAGAGACAAAATTAGAAATCTGAAATGGATAGTTTTTTCCTTGAAAAAGTTTGATGCTGTGGTTCCTGTCTTTTTTATTCATTTTATTTATTTATTTATTGGATTTGTATGCCGCCCCTCTACGTGAACTCCGGGCGGCTAACAACAGTGGTAAAAACAGCATGTGACAATCCAATACTAAAAACAGCTAAAAACCCTTGTTATAAAACCAATCATACATACAAACATACCATGCATAAATTGTAAAGGCCTAGGGGGAAAGAATATCTCAGTTCCCCCATGCCTGATGGCAGAGGTGGGTTTTAAGGAGCTTATGAAAGGCAAGGAGGGTGGGGGCTATTCTAATCTCTGGGGGGAGTTGGTTCCAGAGGGCCGGGGCCACCACAGAGAAGGCTCTTCCCCTGGGTCCCGCCAAACGGCATTGTTTAGTTGACGGGACCTGGAGAAGGCCCACTCTGTGGGACCTAACTGGTCGCTGGGATTCGTGCAGACTTATTTATTTATTTGTTTTATTTATTTATTTTGTAAAACATTTATAGGGTGCTAATTTGTACAAATAAAACATTAGATAAGTAATGATAAAAAAGTAACACAAGAAGACAATAGAACAGGGACGGTAGGCACAGTGGTGCGCTTATGCACGCCCTTTACAGACCTCTGACGGTAGGCACAGTGGTGCGCTTATGCACGCCCTTTACAGACCTCTTAGAAAGGGGGAGAGGTCAATTGTAGATAGTCTAAGGTTAAAGGTTTTGGGGTTAGGAGTAGAAACCACAGAATCAGGTAGTGCATTCCAGGCGTTGATTACCCTGTTGCTGAAGTCGTATTTTTTGCAGTCAAGTTTGGAGCGGTTGACATTTAGTTCAAATCAAGGCATGGGGGAATTGAAACACTTCCCCCGGGCATGTTTAATTTATGTACGGTATGTTTGTGTGTGCGTCTGTTAGTATATGGCGTTCTTTTAAATCTTGTATAAATTTTAAAGTTATCTGGATTATTTATGATTTGTTCTATCTTGTTGTGAGCCGCCCGAGTCTTCGGAGAGGGGCGGCATACAAATCTAAATAATAAAAAATAAATAAAAATAAATAAATCGATTTCATGCTCGTGTGTTGTTGCGGTTGAAGGTGAAGTAGTTGTTAACAGGTAGGACATTTTGGTATATGTTTTTATGAACTATAATTAAAGTTGGAATGGAGACGACGGAGTTGTAAGTTGTCTTACAATTACCAGCCTGAAAGCATGCTAGTTTGTCTGTGGTTCTCTCTCTCTCTCACACGCACACACAAAAACACACCAAACAGAGCGGCTATTATGGAATTGTTGGCCGATGACAGATGAGGAAGTGACAAAGTGCATGAGTTGATCTATCAAATCGGCAAGAAAATTGTTGGCTATTTTCAGTTTGAAGATTTCTTCCCTCAAATTGCAGTGTCACCAGCGTGGCTTCGTTGGTGCGATTTAGAGACAGGGCAAAAAGAGGCAAAAATCACAAAAAAAGGTAGAACTGGTGAGACATCATAAATTCAAGAAGAGGAGGAGAAAGAAAGGAAGTGGACTGTTTAAGGGCATGCAACTGAGTTATCTAGATTAGACCTTGATTGTAGCTTTAATCATTATAAACCACTGCTGGAAGTGATCAGTTTACAAATTGGGGTATAAATAGATACAGATAAATAAATAATACAATGTTCTGGAGTAAAGGAAACACATCCCTTTGAATTAAGGAAGCTAAATTGATTGTATCTTAATAGGTAGCTTGTCTTAATATGAAGGGCCAAGAAAGCCTACATAATTGTGAGGGTTTATTTATTTATTCCTTCATGAAAAGTGTTCGGAAACTTCAGATCGTGCAGAATGCAGCTGCGAGAGCAGTCATGGGCTTACCTAGGTATGCCCATGTTTCACCATCACTCCCGCAGTCTGCATTGGCTGCCGATCAATTTCTGGTCACAATTCAAAGTGTTGGTTATGACCTTTAAAGCCATTCATGGCATTGGACCAGAATATCGCCGAGACCGCCTCCTGCCGCACGAATCCCAGCGACCAGTTAGGTCCCACAGAGTGGGCCTTCTCCGGGTCCCGTCAACTAAACAATGTCGGTTGGTGGGCCCCAGGGGAAGAGCCTTCTCTGTGGCGGCACCGGCTCTCTGGAACCAACTCCCCCCCGGAGATTAGAACTGCCCCTACTCTTCCTGCCTTCCGTAAACTCCTCAAAACCCACCTTTGCCGTCAGGCATGGGGGAATTGAATCATTTCCCCCTGGGCATGTTTAATTTATACATGGTATGCTTGTGTGTGTGTCTGTTAGTATATGGGGTTTTTTAAAGCTTTAAATATTTTAACTGATTGGATTATTTATGATTTGTATGACTTGCTGTGAGCCGCCCCGAGTCTTCGGAGAGGGGCGGCATACAAATCCAAATAATAAATAAATAATAAATAAATAAATTTATTTGTTTTGTCCAATACACAATAATATACACAATAATACACAATGAGGGTTATAGAGGATATAATCAGGTAGAATGTATTAAAGGGGGAATAGAGGAGAAAATAAAGGAGTGAAATATAACTGTGAGAGAATAGCAGAAAAAGACATAGGTATAGAAGAGAAGATATAGGAGATATAGGAGAGACAATAGGACAGGGGATGGTAGGCACTCTGGTGCACTTATGTACGCCCCTTACTGACCTCTGAGGAAATTGGTGAGGTCAACCGTGGATAGTCTAAGGGTAAAGCTTTGGGGGTTAGGGGATGATACTACAGAGTCCGGTAGTGAATTCCACGCTTCGACAAGTCGATTACTAAAGTCGTATTTTTTACAGTCAAGTTTGGAGCGGTTAATATTAAGCTTGTATCTGTTGTGGGCTCTTGGGTTGTGGTGGTTGAAGCTGAAGTTGTCTTTGACAGGCAGGATGTTGCAGCATATGATCTTGTGGGCAATACTTAAATCATGTTTGAGGCGTCTTAGTTCTAAGCTTTCTAGACCCAAGTCAGGTTTCGTAGGGTGTTCTGTTATGGGTAGAGGAGTGAAGGGCTCTTCTGGTGAAGTATCTCTGGACATTTTCGAGGGTATTAATGTAAGAAATGCAGTATGGGTTCCAAACAGATGAGCTATATTCTAGGATGGGTCTGGCGAAAGTTTTATAAGCTCTGGTAAGTAGTGTGAGATTGCCAGAGCGGAAGCTACGTAGGATTAGATTAACAACTCTTAAAGCCTTCTTGGCGATGTTGTTGCAATGGGCTTTGGCACTTAAGTCTTTAGTTATTAGTACTCGAGGTCCTTGACCGAGTGGGGATTATCTGTGATAATTTGTTGATTACAAGACTTCTTTGTGTTCCAGTTTCCTTGGATGGGTGAAAAGGAGCTCGAGGCCCTCTTTCAGCCCTTGACAGCTCACAACATTTTCTAGGAAACCGTAGGTAACTAGTTGGAACACAAGAAGTCTGGTTTGTTAAGACAAGGCCACACTCACCATTGTGTAAAGATTTTTCCTGGAGCATCTTTCTTGAGGATTGCAGATTTTGGGAAAATAAGCTGCTTGGAGAAATATCTAGACCAGTGGTTCACAATCTGGGGGTCGGGACCCCTTTGGGGGTTGAATGACCATTTCACAGGGGCCACCTGAGACCCTGGGAAAAGACAAATTTCTCCTGGTATTAGGAACTAAAGCTTCTATTCTGGCATCTTGGAACATATTTTTTACAATCTGACCAATCAGGCATTTACAGTGGGGGCATCTCTCTGACCTTCCTGCCAATCAGCTCAAAGCTCTTTTGGGAGAATTGGCGCTAGACTTATGGTTGGGGGTCACTACAACACAAGGAACTAAATTAAGGGGTTAGGGTTAGGGTTCTCAGTGGTTCTCTAGACAAATGAAAAGCCTCGGAAAGTTGATGTTCCCTTCCATCAATTTTCCACCGACTTTTACAACCTGAAAATATCCCTGGTTTTAATCTGACAAATCACACACACACAAAAAATAATAGAATGGCTTGGCTCCAGTTTGTTACACTCATTAATAGAATCCTCAGATAATATTCTGTGAGAAAGGAGAAGGAAAACACAATTGATCCAGAAATAAAGGATTAGCTTTGGGCTAATAGCAAACATGAAAACAGTCATTTGAAATAGCACACTTAAATGTCTAATTCTGCAGGAACCAAAGCAGTAATCAACATTCCTTGAAATTAGGAGTAATTCCTTTGCATCTCTCTTGAGTCACTTCACAGAAGTGGCATCTAATCCATTGTCCTCTGTCCCATTATCCTCGGTTCCACAATTATCTAGTTTGGAATACAATCTTTTTATTAATCTAACCATTTCCAGAAATTAATGCTTTTAAGGGCAGGTTAATCTCGATTAACCTGCTCCAAGCATCAAACAATGTGATCTCAACAACTTGCACAGATGTCTACCGCTATTGTCCTGAGTAAGATGTAAATCTGCTCCTTTTCAATAATAACAATTAGTTTGGTAAAGCTAGCACAAAAATGTTGTCCAGATGTTATTCCAGCCCTTAAAGCTCTACCTGAAGTGACGTGGATCAATTCCTCTAGATTGATTATGAAACTTCAAGTAGTTTTCGACTCTTAGCAATCATAGATTTTTTTCTCCCAATTGTGATCTGTCCTTCTAAAGTCCCCTGAAACCTTTTCATTTTATAAAACAGGGAATAGCATGTAACAAAACACCCCTTTTCACAACTCTTTCTGGAATTTTTTCCCCTCGATGGTATTTAATCACATACATGGAGTTAAGGTTTATTCATTTCTCTACCCAAGAGCGTCTATTTTCTGTTTTTAATGCTTTGTAGAAAACTTGAAAGGGGCCAAAAGGACTAATGAGCTTAAAAGATCAAATAGAGAAAGCTTTGGAAATTGAATATTAATGCGTGGTATGATTTCAGGTATGAATCATAAGCCAAAAGCTGACATGCTTTTTGGCTTATTGCTTACATAGTTGAGGTGTCCTCTGTAGAAGTGAAGTCCTTCTTAGAGACAATCCAACTAAACTTTACAAAATGTGAAGTCCTTGCTGCCCTCTGGTTGGTTTTCTTGCAGATGTTTCATTATGAAAATATAAAAGGATATTGATAAAAATTGGACGGGTCCAAAGACGGGCTACAAAAATGGTGGAAGGTCTTAAGCATAAAACTTATCATGAACTCAATCTGTATAGTCTGGAGTAGAGAAGGGGAAGGGGAAGCATGATCGACACATTTAAATACGTTAGAGGGTTAACTAAGGTTCAGGAGGGAAGTGTTTTTAATAGGAAAGTGAACACAAGAACAAGGGGGCACAATCTGAGGTTAGTTGGGGGAAAGATCAGAAGCCACGTGAGAAAATATTATTTCACTGAAGGAGGAGTGGATGCTTGAAACAAACTTCCAGCAGACATGGTTGTTAATCCACAGGAACTGAATTTAAGCATGCCTGGGATAAAACATAGATCCATCCTAGGATAAAATGCAGGAAATAGTATAAAGGCCGTCAATCTTCTATGTTTCTATGTTTAAACTAGATATTATCATCAGTACTAGTGGAGTCTGCCCTTAATTTAAAAATTATTTTATTTCCTTTATAAACATAAGAGGAAAACCCCTTTCATCACTGATGATGATACCTGGTATGGTAGTAAAACGTCTAAAAAAAACAACCCATCCAGCTTAGAGAACCCCAAGCATCCCACAATTCAACTCTGAACTATAAATATCCTTTAGAAAATGTTCCTAGCAGAGAAATATGCTTCCACATTGTTTAATCTACTTCATATTCCAAGAACATTTGAGTCCAGGAGGAGAAAAAACATATTCCTGCGAGGTAGAAACGAAAAATGGTGCTAAATTTTCCCCCAGTATGAAAAGTAAATTCACTGTTAAAGGCCCAACCTCCAATGAGAGACTGGTTTTTAATAATAGGCCTAAAAGTAAGATACATTTCAAACCTTTTCTTCCCATATATCAAACAAACTATTTCCCCCCCCTAAATCTTTTTCCCTGAAGCTACGGGAGATGTTGTGTAAAATAATTGGAGTAAGGACATCTGATTCAAGTTGTTGCCAATTATCTCTGAATTTATCAAGGACTGTCTCCATACACCGAGCACTCTTGGCTAACAATAGTTACTTAACAAATGCTGATTGAATAAATCGCAACATTTTAGGTTCACAGAATAAAGTAACCTGTAATGAAGGGTTTACTGGGCCCAAGGGAGAATCTGCTCCAAATTGTGGTAAAACAATTGCAACCTTGAGGATATAGACCATGTATTCATGGTTTTAACAGAAAAGAAAAGGAAAGGGGGAAAAAGAGAGAGTTGGAAGGGACCCTGGAGGTCTTCTAGTCCAACCCCACTGCTCAAACGGGAAACCTAGACAAATGGCTGTCCAATCTCTTCTTTAAAATCTCCAGTGTTGGAGCACCCGCAACTTCTGGAAGCAAGTCACTGCACTGATTAATTCTCCTCTCTGTCGGGAAATTTCAGGTGCTTTGGAAATAGGTGGACCCCCTCCTCTCGGTGGCAGCCCCTCAAATATTGGAACATTGCTATTATGTCATCCCTGGTCCTTCTCTTCACTGGACTAGCCATGGCCGGTTCCTGAAACTTCTCTTCACACACACACACACACACACACACACACACACACACACGGCTAGTCCAGTGAAGAGAAGGACCAAGTATAGTATATTTAGTCTCCAGTTCTCTAATCCTCTTTGTTGCTCTTCTCCGCACTCTTCCTAGAATCTCAACATCTCAATTTCTTTGCTAAAATTTCTCCAGCCTGCTTGCGATTTATCTACCTACCTACCTATCCATCCATCAATCCATCCAAGGGGACAAGGGACCTGGATGGAGAACTGTAGGAAAATTGTCATTTCCACTACAGGATCAGCGATCCTAGGTGTATTGAGGGCAGCCTAATACTCACTCACTCACTCACTCACTCACTCACTCACTCACTCACTCACTCACTCACTCACTCACATCTATCTATCTATCTATCTATCTATCTATCTACCTACCTACCTACCCTACCTACCTACCATTTATCTATCTATCTATAAACAGTCAGTCTCTCTCTCTCTCTCTAATCTCTCATCTCTCTCCTATCACTTCTTTCTATCTATCTATCTATCTATCTATCTATCTATCTATCTATCTATCTATCTATCTATCTATCTATCCATCCATCCATCCATCCATCCATCCAGCCAGCCAGCCAGCCAGCCAGCCAGCCAGCCAGCCAGCCAGCCAGCCAGTCATCTATCTATCTATCATCTATCTATTTATTTGATTTTTTGAATGCTGCCCTTCTCCTTAGACTAAGGGTGGCTTACAACATGTTAGCAATAGCACAGAGCCAGCATATTGCCCCCTCAATCCTTATCACCTTGCAGCCTCATATCACACCCCACACTATCCTACCAGTAGGGGTGGCAGCAGGCAGGATGGGGTGGAATGCAGTTCCACCGGTGGAAATGAAGATGTGCACGCAGCTCCAGCTTATCAGCGGCTGTCACTTCCTGGATTACTTGTCTCGGCTCGGCTCTCCTTTTTTCTACCTGCTGCTCCTGCTGTATCTGCGCTCCTTGCTTTTTTCCTCTTTCCTCCTTCCTGGCCTCGGACGAGCTTCCCTCTCTCCTGCCCAACTCCCCTCCAGCCTCATGCAGCCGCCTCCTGCCTGAGGTGCAAGAAGAAGGCATGGGTGGAAGCGGCGCTGGCAGAATTTATGCTTCTGGCAGCACCCGTTCTCCCAGCTACCCAGCCTGGGGTGGGGGGGCCACCCAGGAAGGAGAGCGCGGGAAACGTGAAGCAAATTGTCACCCCAAAGAGCAACACTGGTGAGGTTGTAAGTCGAGGAATTAACAGTTCACTTGAACAATGATGATCGTTCAAGCCACTCCCACCTGGTCACATGGCCGGCAAGCCACTCCCACCCAGTCACATGACCATTAATCCACACCCACAAAATAAGACAAACACCCACAGCGTGGCAGTAAACATTTGGGCTGCCCATTGCTGCCTACCGGGCAAGCAAAAGTTAGATTAGCTGTGAGATGAGTGAAGTTGTGCCAAACTCCAGAATGCTGGCAGCAAAATCTATAAGAAGGTCCAGGCAAAGATTTGAGAAATGAGGGGATAATTTAATGCAAATGTTTCTACCCGGTTCTCCAGGGATGCGACTAGCTATCTTGAAAACTGTTAAGTGCTCTTTTCAGGGTAGAGTAGAGAGAATTAATGATTACTTTCTATGAGTTTGTTTGTTTGGTTATTTTTATATCTGAGAGGGTTGCATTAGTAGCAGTTGTTCTTTTCTTTAAAAATAAAAAAAATCTCCTTTTCTCTCTCTCCCCATTCCCAAAGCTATCTCCCAAAAGCATTATCTAAAGGTTTCTTTGGCCAGAACACTGAATAACGGCTTGCCTTAAAAGCAAATGGTAATTGTGGTATTATGGTTTTAACGGTAAGTGCAATTCACTGGTTTTTATATTCCTGGATTGAAGAACTTGAATTGCAGAGGAAATCACAGTCACTTCCCTCCCTTACAAAATAAGCGAGCATGTCAGGGTTAACATAATCAAAATCCATCCCTATCTAATAGAAAATAGAAACATAGTAGATTGACGGCAGAAAAAGACCTCATGGTCCACCTAGTCTGCCCTTACACTATTCCCTGTATTTTATCTTACGGTGGATCTATGTTTATCCCAGGCGTGTTTAAATTCAGTCACTGTGGATTTACCAACCACGTCTGCTGGAAGTTTGTTCCAAGCATCTTTATTATTATTATTATTATTATTATTATTATTATTATTATTATTATTATTTATTGGATTTGTATGCCGCCCCTCTCCGCAGACTCGGGGCGGCTAACAACAGTGGTAAAACAACATGAACAATCCAATTAATAAAAACAACTAAAAAACCCTTATTATAAAAAACCAAACATACACACAAACATACCATGCATAACTTGTAATAGCCTAGGGGGAAAGGATAACTTAACTCCCCCATGCCTGGCGACAAAGGTGAGTCTTAAGTAATTTGCGAAAGACAAGGAGGGTGGGGGCCGTTCTAATCTCTGGGGGGAGTTGGTTCCAGAGGGCCGGTGCCACCACAGAGAAGGCTCTTCCCCTGGGTCCCGCCAAACGACATTATTTGGTTGACGGGACCTGGAGGAGGCCAACTCTGTGGGACCTTATCGGCCGCTGGGATTCGTGCGGTAGAAGGCGGTTCTGGATGCATTCTGGCCCAATGCCATGTAGGGCTTTAAAGGTCATTACCAACACTTTGAATTGTGACCGGAAACCGATCGGCAGCCAGTGCATCTACTATTCTTTCAGTCAAATAACATTTTCTCACATTGCTTCTAAAATGCTGCAAAGCTGGAATCACAAAACATTTTTTTTTCCTGTGACCTGACCAAGAATTTGGATGCATAGATAAGAAACGTTCAACCAGGTTTTCATCAGATTATTATTATTGCTCTCTGCAGAGCCAACCTTGATGTTATTTTTAAATAATGCATCAACAATATGGATTAATTACTGGATGGTGCATTTCTACGTTCAAATAAATAAATAAGGAAGCTGTTCTTTCATGCTCAAGTGAATGGCTCACTAGGGAATTTAAATCAAGTGCAACCTATCAATCTGAAAGAAGAAATAATAAACAACATAAATACAGGTAGAAAGATGAGACAGGATAACAGGCCAGTGGACACAATATGTTACTCAGAAGTATTTTGTTTTCAACTCGGCTGTGTTACTTCCCCTGCCACCAGCATACACTATTTCACTGAAACAACTGTTAAAATTATTGATCATTATCTTAATATATTAGTTTAGGTTATTTAGATTAGTTTAGATTATTATAAAATTAGTAGCAATTTTAATTAATTAGATTTGTGGTCGTGCTGTTTTTTGTATTCTGTGAGCCGCCCCGAGTCTTCGGAGAAGGGCGGCATACAAATCTAAATAATAATAATAATAATAATAATAATAATAATAATAAGAAGAAGAAGAAGAAGAAGAAGAAGAAGAAGAAGAAGAAGAAGAAGAAGAAGAGTTGGAAGGGACCCTGTAGGTCATCCAGTCCAACCCCCATTCAAGCAGGAGTCCTTATACCATTTCGGATGAATGGCAGTCCAATCTCCCCTTGAAAGTCTCAAGCCCTACATGGCTTTCGGCCAGATTGCTTGCCTGACCACCTTCTGCCGCATGAATCCCAGCGACCGGTGAGGCCCCACAGATTCAGCCTTCTCCAGGTCCTGGCAACTAGACGATATCGCTTGGTAGGGCCTAGGGGAAGAGCCTTCTCTGTGGGGGGGCCGGCCCTTTGGAATCAACTCCTCATAGCGATTCGCACTGCCCCCACCCTCCTTGCCTTTCGCAAGAGTCTTAAGACTCATTTATGCCACCAGGCTTGGGGCGATTAGATTTCAGGCCCCTGGCTGACAAATGTTTGTATGGCTGATTTTTAACACAACTGGGGATTTTAGATTGTTTGTTTAGTTTTAATTTAATTGGATTGAGCTATTGGGTTTGTTGTTTTTATATGTTGTAAGCCGCCCTGGGTGCTTGGAAAGAGGTGGCATATAAATCCAATCAACCAACCAACCAACCAACCAACCAATCAACCAATCAATCAATCAATCAATCAATCAATCAATCAAATGTTGGAGCTCTCACAACCTCTATAGGCAAGCTGTTCCACTAGTTGATCGCTCTCACTTTCAGAAAGTCCTTAATTTCGGGTTGAATGTCTCCTTGGTCAGCTTCCACCAGTTATTCCGTTATTAAATTTTTCAAAAAGTTGTTGTTGTTGTTGTTGTTATTTTTATTTTTATTTTTATTTTTATTTTTATTTTTATTTTTATTTTTATTTTTATTTTTATTTTTATTTTTATTACAAGACAAAAGGCTTTATTGACTGCTAATTATCTATGATTATCTAAAATTGCTCAACCATCAACGATCTGGACCTCCATCCTCACAAGACGGACACATTGATCTGAATCCAGTTGTGCCTACAGGAACAATAATAATAACTTTTATAATTAAGTTTCTTAGGAAGACTGGAACTTTTCCCCCTTCTCTTTCTCTGCTGCAAAGTCAATTTGTGAACCGTGGGGGGTTGACCAACAACGAGAATTGCAGCCCTGGCTGTGAGACTGAAGGCATACACATTTGCCAACAGAGAGAGTGTGTTATTAGAATAAAGAATATGATTAATTAGTCACTTATTTTGAGTGATTTTCCCTGTTCCCTTCTCCACTGGTGTTGCTATTGCCTGCTGTGGCCACTGACTGTATACTGTTGTGTTGTGCATAACAACAAATAGAGGTGGAAAAATACACATTTTGTTTAAAAGTGGAATTCCACATCCCACAAATCTCACAAGGCTGCAGGTAAAAGGCTCAAAAGCTCCATTAGCCCACTTCAAAGAAAACAGCTATCTTGCAATTTCTCTTTTATTAATCTGATGGGTGACAATGCTGTCCAGTGGTACCTCTACTTATGGACTTAATTCATTCCATGACCAGGTTCTTAAGTAGAAAAGTTTGCAAGAAGAAGCAATTTTTCCCATAGGAATCAATGTAAAAGCAAATAATGTGTGCGATTGGGGAAACCACAGGGAGGGTGGAGGCCCTGTTTCCTCCCAGGAGATTCCTAGAGAGGCCCCATGGAGGCTTCTCCCTGCCTTTTCCAGCCCTGTTTCCTCCCAGGAGATTCCTAGAGAGGCCCCACGGAGGCTTCTCCCCACCTTTTCCGGCCCTGTTTCCTCCCAGGAAATACCTAAAAAGGCCCCACTGAGGCTTCTCCCCACCTTTTCCGTCCCTGTTTCCTCCCAGGAGATTCCTAGAGAGGCCCCACGAAGGCTTCTCCCCACCTTTTCCGGCCCTGTTTCCTCCCAGGAAATACCTAAAGAGGCCCCATGGAGGCTTCTCCCCACCTTTTCCGGCCCTGTTTCCTCCCAGGAGATTCCTAGAGAGGCCCCACGGAGGCTTCTCCTTGCTTTTCCAGTTACAGTTTCGGAGGCTTGGGTTTGTAAGTGGAAAATGGTTCTTGAGAAGAGGCAAAAAAATCTTGTACGCCCGGTTCTTATCTAGAAAAGTTTGTAAGTAGAGGCGTTCTTAGGTAGAGGTACCACTGTATACAGTAGTCCCTTGCTATACCGCGCTTCACCTACTGCGGCTTCACTTCATCGCGGGTTTCTGAGGAAGTCGATCGGCAGATTTAAACAGCCCGCCGAACTCGATCAGCAGGTTTTTTAAAAATATATATATATCTAAAATTGTAAATACTGTATTTAAATA
>NC_091958.1:4152188-4189401 GCF_031021105.1 Erythrolamprus reginae
AGAGAAGGAAGGCCTAGAAATCCAATCGATCAATAGATGGATGGATGGATGGATGGATAGATAGATAGATAGATAGATAGATAGATAGATAGATGATAGATAGATAGATGATAGATAGATAGATGGAAGATAGATAGATAGATAGATAGATAGATAGATAGATAGATAGATAGATAGATAGATAGAGATAGATAGATAGATAGATAGATAGATAGATAGATAGATGGAAGATAGATAGATAGATAGATAGATAGATAGATAGATAGATAGATAGATGGAAGATAGATAGATAGATAGATAGATAGATAGATAGATAGATGGAAGATAGATAGATAGATAGATAGATAGATAGATAGATAGATAGATAGATAGATGGAAGATAGATAGATAGATAGATAGATAGATATTTAGATAGGTAGATAGGTAGATAGATGAGAGACAGACAGACAGACAGATATGGATAGATAGATGATAGATAGATAGATAGATAGATAGAGATAGATAGATAGATAGATAGATAGATAGATAGATAGATAGATAGATAGGGATAGATAGATAGATAGATAGATGATAGATGATAGATAGATAGATAGATAGATAGATAGATAGATAGATAGATAGATAGATGATGGATGGATGGATAGATATTTAGATATGTAGATGAGAGACAGACAGACAGATATGGATGGATGGATAGATAGGGATAGATAGATAGATAGATAGATAGATAGATAGATAGATAGATAGATAGATGGATGGATGGATGGATGGATGGATGGATGGATGGATGGATGGATAGATAGATAGATAGATAAATAGATAGATGATAGACAGACAGACAGACAGACAGACAGACAGACAGACAGACAGACAGACAGACAGATAATGTCAGGCATTATCTGACATTAATGTCAGATCACTACAGGACCACACTGTAAATTCTAGTTCACCTGATTTATTGTTCAGTCAACTAACTTTAGTCAAAACTAAATTGCCACTAGATAAGAATCAATGGAATTCAAGATTGTTTGTGAGAATGTAATGACTCTAGGTTGATGATTCTCTTAACTCCAGGCTCTGCCAGTCCTTCTCCTACATATAGCACGTACAGTATTTCTGACGCTCAAATTAATGTGTCTGTTGTTCAGTAGTTTGCTCCAAAATTTAAATATCACATTTAAGTTGATATTGACTTAAATCAGGCATGCCATTTTTCATTTCCATCTGTTCACTCAACCTACAAGTCACTTGAAAAGAAGAGGGGGGGGAAGAGGGTGGAAATCTAAGTAACTTTGTGGCTTTTCAATCAGGAATGGGGATATGGAGATAGTAGCCCCGGGCTTCCAATTTGCATGCAGGCCTTTATCAGACATTAATTCTGCCAGTGTCCCAATACCAGTGGCGACTTCAACGTCCCTGAAGCAAGTTCCAGGCCCTCCATCATTTAAAGGGCATTTTGCATCCTGTCTCCTGGTCACATTCCCTGACTCTGTGGCACAGGTAAGAGAAGGGGCCATCTGTCTATGTCTTTTGCTGCATGACTTCATTTGCATTTCATTAATAAATTAATATTAGATCGGAACCCCTGTCAATCTCGTCCCTTCTCCCGCAGGCTAGCAATATACTAAGTGAAAACGTTTAATAAAAAACTCTTTCAGGCCAAAGTGGAACAGAGGTCACTTTTCAAACCAACAAAATCTGGTAAGTAAGGAAAGAACATCAGAGTCTATTGTGAGGAGGGAGGAGGAGGAAGAGGAGGAGGAAGAAGAGGAGGAGGAGGAGGAAGAAGAGGAGGAAGAAGAGGAGGAAGAGGAGGAAGAGGAGGAGGAGGAAGAGGAGGAGGAGGAGGAGGAGGAAACGTAGGTCAAGTCACCTGCATCTTAACAAGACTACATCAACTGTCAAATTGCATTCATCCTGGAAATCACAGGAAAATTACCCAAAATCCATTATGAAATATATCTTTCCCCATTCTTAGTAATCACTGAAAATGAAGCAGTATCTCTTAATCACTTCTTTCAAGTTATGATAATCCATGTTCAATTTAATTATCAGCCATTTCCATTTATTAGTGGAAGGGAGAGGCACATTATGGAAGCAGGCACAATTTTTCAGGAAAAGAAAATATTTATTTAGGAATGAATTCATGGAAAAGTAGCTGCCTGAAAGTACTAAACCTTCTATCTATCTATCTATCTATCTATCTATCTATCTATCTATCTATCTATCTATCTATCTATCTATCTATCTATCCATCCATCCATCATCTACCTAACTACCTACGTACATAATATTATCTATGTACACTATGTATGTCTACCTATCTATCTACCAAATATTTATCTGTCTGTCTGTCTGTCTGTCTGTCTGTCTGTCTGTCTACCTATCGAACTACATACCTACCTATCATCTATTTACTTTATGTACCTATGTACCTCTCTCTCTCTCTCTCTCTGTATCTATCTATCTATCTATCTATCTATCTATCTATCTATCTATCTATCTATCTATCTATTGATTTGATTTGTATGCCACTCTTCTCCGAGGATTCGGGGCGGCTCCCAGCATATAATATAACAACACAACACAAAGGCAAATCTAATTAAATTTAAAATTACACTTTAAAAGTCCAATATTTAAAAACAATCATGCTAGTTCCATCATACAACATATATCTCATTTTCTTGGCCAGGGGGCTGAGACCTAATTGCCCCAAGCCTGGCGACATAGGTGAGTCTTAAGACTCTTATGGAAGTGCAAATCTCCAGGGGGAGCTGATTCCAGAGGGCCGGGGCCCCCACAGAGAAGGCTCTTCCCCTAGGCTCCAGACATTGTCATGGCAACATTGAATGGACAAGTAAGAAACCCCATAATGGGCAGAACAAATGCTCAGAAGGACCTCCATTAAGTTATCCAGCTATAAATGTGATGGTGGGAGCTTTGTACTTTCAAGCTTGCGTGATTCTGCGAATGAAATTTTACAGCAAAGTCGAATTAGCACAGTTTTCTCTCAGCTCTACCTGCAAAGGCTCATACAACCCTAGCAATATGCATGAAGCAAAATTAAAATTAACTAAGGACAAAGCTATTGGCAGCAAGGTGATAATTCTGCCAACCACTGTATTCCAGTGTGTGTGTGGTTGTGTATATGTGTGTGGAGTGTGTGGAAGAGAGGCCCTGGGCTCCGAAGAAAAGTGCCAAAACCGACTAATTTAAAAACAAGCTTGCCTTCCCTTTTCCAAAAACCAAAAACCCATTAAGTCTCTGGATAGTCTTTTAAAAGACTTGAAAAGTGAACATTTTACCAGGGGCGGGAGAAGCGGATGGTGGCAGGAGAGGGTGGGAATATAGCATTATTAATAAGTAACTGCTGTCAAGTTTGAAACACTACCTGTGCTTCGCTGATAAACTCTTTTGATGCAAATCCAGTTTCTTACATCTTTCTCGCTGGCTGCTGGCTCTACATGACAGGCAGTCGCCGGAGTTAATGGATAGAGTTTTGTTGTTGCAAATTTCGAACTAGCTGTGGGGTTTTTTTTCCTTCTAGCCAATTAACGGAGCTTTTTCTAACGCACTCAGTTTTATTTATTTATTTTTGCACGGGGGGGGGGGGGATAAATTTTCAGAGTGGCTCCCAATCGGATGATGTTCCAGGAGGTTTAAAAACTTTGCTGCTTTCCTAGGCTTAGGGGAGGGTGTTTGGGGAAACCATCCATTGTGTACAGTTTGGGGAAACTAACCATTGTGTGGTTAGTCTGTGCACAAAGAAAACAAATTCATTGCTTTCTATTGTTTAACTGTAAACTCATCATGGCTCTCTCTCTCTCTCTCTCTCTCTCTCTCTCTCTCTCTCTCTCTCTCTCTCTCTCTTGTCCAAAACATAATGAGGGTTACAGAGCATATAGTCAAAGTAAAATATATCAATGAAAGAATATGAGAAAAGATATAGGAATAAATCAATGAGAGAATAGAGGAAAAGATGCAGGACTAGAGAAAAAATATATAAAATAATTTAGGAGAGACAATTGGACAGGGGACTGAAGGCACGCTGGTGCACTTATGTACGCCCCTTATTGACATCTCAGGAATCTGGAGAGGTCAACTGTGGATAGTCTAAAGGTAAAATGTTGGGGATTAGGGGATAACACTACAGAGTCCGCTAATGAGATCCATGCTTCGACAACTCAATATTTTTAACAGTCACGTTTGGAGCGGTTAATATTAAGTTTGCATCTGTTGTGTGCTCTTGTGTTGTTGTGGTTGAAGCTGAAGTAGTCGTTGACAGGCAGGACGTTGCAGCATATAGTTTTGTGGGCAATACTTAGGTCATGTTTAAGGCGTCATAGTTCTAAGTTCTAAGACCCAGGATTGTAAGTCTAGTTTTGTAGGGTGTTCTGTTTCGAGTGGAGGAGTGAAGGGCTCTTCTGGTGAAGTATCTTTGGGCATTTTCGAGAGTGTTAATGTCCAAGATGCGGTATGAGTTCCAAGCAGATGAGCTGTATTTTAGGATGGGTCTGGCAAAAGTTTTGTAAGGTCTGGTAAGTAGTGTGAGATTGCCGGAGCAGAAGCTACGTAGGATTAGGTTAACAAGTAATCTGGACCTATTCTGGAGCCAGGTGGCCTTTCAACCTAATAATAATAATAATAGACCTTTATTACAGTCAAAGACCATCAATATAATAATAATAATTTAAAAAAACACACACAACATCCAAGAACCGTTTCAGATTCTTAGAATCTAGACATTTTACTATCTCTTTGATCCTAGTATCAGATACTTGGGTGATAACTGTAGTCCTTGACTTACAGCAGTTCGTTGACCATCCAAAGTTGGTCTTCACCCAAGTCAACAAAGCCATGCTAGGTTTTGAGGTTCTTGGACATCTGGAGACAAATGACTTACAGAATTCATGACTTTTGGCTGACCTAATAAATAATCACGGAAGAGATGCCTTGTTTGAAACTCACATTAGCTTTAATGCCAAGACAACAATTTGTGATTTACAGCTAGCCTAGATAGATTTTTAGGCAGGGTGGACTAAGGAACAGGCTCGCTCTTGGAAAACATGATTTATTTTATAAGTGGGATGGGGGGGAAAGCCAGGGATTCAGAGGAAATAAGAAGAAAATGACAGGGCTGGTGACAAAAAAAAAATAAGATGAAAGAAGATGGCACCATAGTGAGTGAAAAATGTAAAATGCAAGAGGAGAAAGAAAGAAAATTGTCAATAAAGGAGTTGAGAGGCTGAGAATTGTACAGCAGAATCCACAATTTTGTCATAGTCTCCAATTTTCGTAACTTCGTGTCCCCAATACAAAGAAGCATGCTTACATTTTGCACCTAAGTAAATGAACTAAGGAAGGGAAAAAACCTTGTCCAAGTAAACATCGGGTGATTCTCATTCTAGCTGGACTTTAAATGGCTATTCCTTTCAGGAGAACTCCAGTACCGGACAAAATTCATGTTTGCCAAAAATTTTACTGCCACACTATGGGTGTGGCTTATTGTGTGGGTGTGGCTTGATGGTCATGTGACTGGGTAGGAGTGGCTTGCCAGCCAGGTGGGAGTGGTTTGACAATCATATGACCGGCTTAAAGGTCATGTGACAGGGTGGGAGTAGATTACCGAGATAAGTTTTCAAATAGGTGCTTGGACTCTTCATTAAGTCACATTATTTGAATAGCCACAAAAAGGACAAATGATAGACAGTATTATTTGTTGAGGAGCACAGGAACATTTGAAGGTTTTGTACTGAACCTACAAGGTTCAGTAGGATAAGAGATTAGGCAAGTAGTTCAATTTTCCTTAATTGCTATAAAAGTTCAGTTCTAGATAATGATTAAAGTGCTTATGGGTAAAAACATACTTTTTAAAACTATTTTCTGTTTTAAAGTAATTAAGGATCATACTAAGGTACTAGAGAAGGAAGGACAATTAAAAAAATTATTAAGTATTCAATAAATAATCTGGGACTTCATTTTACCCATCTCAGAAGGATGGAAGGCTGAATCAAAATCGAACCAGTGAGAATTGAAATACTGGCAGTCAGCGGAATTAGCCTGCAGTACCACACTTTAACCACTGCGCCGCCAGATGATAGCTTTGCAAATTCGGTAGTTGCCAACTGGTATCTTTATTTGGAATCTGTCAGTTGTGGGTGGATGGAAGATAAGAGTCCTTGATAGAAAATCCCACACATTGTGGAGGGTTATATGCAAGGGTGGGCTACTGCCCAGATGGGGGGAGAACACAGTGGGGTAGCGAAAATGGACCTCCACCCAATTTGCACTGAAAGATGTTGAAAGAAAATGCAAAACCCACACCCATAGTGTGGTAGTAAAAAATTTGGTAGCCCTTCACTGGTTATAAAATTGAACGGGTCCAAAGACGGGCTAAAAGAATGGTGGAAGGTCTTCAGCATAAAACGTATCAGGAAAGACTTCATGAACTCAATCTGTATAGTCTGGAGGACAGAAGGGAAAGGGGGGACATGATCAAAACATTTAAATATGTTAAAGGGTTAAATAAGGTTCAGGAGGGAAGTGTTTTCAATAGGAAAGTGAACCCAAGAACAAGGGGGCACAATCGGAGGTTAGTTGGGGGAAAGATCAGAAGCAACATGAGAAAATATTATTTGACTGAAAGAGTCGTAGATGCTTGGAACAAACTTCCAGCAGTCGTGGTTGGTAAACCCACAGACACTGAATTTAAACATGCCTGGGAATAAACATAGATCCATCCTAAAATAAAATACAAGAAATAGTATAAGGGCAGACTAGATGGACCAGGAGATCTTTTTCTGCTGTCAATCTTCTATGTTTCTATGTGCCTCCATTTCAACGTTATAGTGTGTACACCCATACAAATCATGATCTAAACCAAGCCAACCTCATAGAAATGGGAGGTCAGACTGGAGTCAACCAACATTTTAAGAGTTCTGTGAGAAAGAGTAGCTCAAACCGTACAATTCACAACCACTTTCAACACAGCTTTGAAAGCCACGTTGATGACTTTACAACGAGTTGTTGTTTATGCATTTACGTTTAAGTGGAAGAGAGTTAAGGCTGGTATCAGTAGGTGAACGTTCTTTCTATTTTAATGCACGATTAATAGAATATCCCCACGATAAGCGAGTGACTGAATGCTTTGTTTCTGCTAGGATAAATGTTAGGAGCTGCTCCAATGCTCAGCAGCCTGTCAGTTGTCAAAGCAATCTGCACAAAATTATCTAATCTCTTCAGGTACAAGCCATTGTCATTTCTCCTTCTCTGTTTGTGTCACTTCATTTTCTTTTAGACTGCCAAAGTATCCAAGACTTTCTTTTCTGAAGAGTTACTTAGCCAGGGAATTTATTCTGCCCCTCTCTTGCTAAAATGTGCAGAAGGACCAGTTCATAACCCCAAAAGCAGGCTTCCTTCAGAAATGCTTCCATTTATTTCAAGGAACAAGCCAGACTGGAAGGCAGCTTTGTAAGTAAATATCTACTCAGCCAATAAATGCTGAACGGCCATTTCTTCAAAAACGAAAACAGGGCAGATCCTACG
This sequence comes from Erythrolamprus reginae, assembly GCF_031021105.1. NCBI lineage: Eukaryota > Metazoa > Chordata > Lepidosauria > Squamata > Dipsadidae > Erythrolamprus > Erythrolamprus reginae. The sequence goes on from NC_091958.1 coordinate 4,159,734, forward strand.
TGTAGATGCAATATTCCATAGATACATTGGCATTCTATATTCTATATTTTGTATGCTATATGCTATAGTCCATAGTCTATAGACTACAGTCTACAGTCTACAGTCTATATTATTCTGTATTCCATATTCTATATTATTCCATCCATCATCCATCCGTCTGTCTGTCTGTTTATTTATTTATTGGATTTGTATGCCGCCCCTCTCCGAGGACTCGGGGCGGCTCACAACATATCCCACAGATATGTTAGGTCCCACAGAGTTGGCCTTCTCTGGGTCCCGTCAACTAAGCAATGTCGTTTGGCGGGACCCAGGAGAAGAGCCTTCTCTGTGGCGGCCCCGACCCTCTGGAACCAGCTCCCCCCAGATATCAGAGTTGCCCCCACCCTCCTTGCCTTTCCCAAGCTCCTTAAAACCCACCTTTGTCGTCAGGCATGGGGGAATTGAAATTTTCCCTTCCCCCTAGGCTTATAGAATTTATACATGGTATGCTTGTATGTATGAGTGGTTTGTTAAATTGGGGGGTTTTTATATTGTTTTTAATATTAGATTTGTTTACATTGTCTTTTTATATTGTTGTTAGCTGCCCCAAGTCTTTGGAGAGGGGTGGCATACAAATCTAATAAATAAATAAATATTTTGCATGCTATATGCTATATGCATATAGTCCATAGTCTATAGACTACAGTCTACAGTCTACCATCTACAGTCTATATTATTCTGTATTCTATATTCTATATTATTCCATCCATCCATTTGTTTGTTTGTTTGTTTGTTTGTTTGTTTATTGGATTTGTATGCCGCCCCTCTCCGAGGACTCGGGGCAGCTCACATTTCAAAACAACATAACAATACATGTAAAAATCCAATTAATATGCCTAAAAAAGACTTAAAAGCTCTAATATAATTTTCAAAAATCATTCATCACCATTCGCTCAACAAAACATGGCAAACACTCATTGGTCAGGGGGCTAGGATCTAATGGCCCCCAAGCCTGGTGTCATAAATAGGTCTTTAAACTTTTACAGAAGGCAAGGAGGGTGGGGGCAGTGCGAATCTCTGGGGGGGGGGGAGCTGATTCCAGAGGGCCGGGCCCCCCTCAGAGAAGGCTCTTCCCCTAGGCCCCGCCAGCCAGCATTGTCTAGTTCAGTGATTTTCAACCTTTTTTGAGCCGCGGCACACTTTTTACATTTACAAAATCCTGGGGCACACCACCAACCAAAATGACACAAATCTAATAAATAAATAAATAAATAAATAAATACATACATACATACATACATACATACATACATACATACATACACACACACACACACACACATACATACATACATAAATAACCCCCTCATATATATAATCCCATGTAACATCCCCTTATAAATACAGTCAATCATCAATCATCCCTCCTGAAATTTATACCACTGTCTCATTTATGGGTACTTCTCCTGTCTTTCCCCCTTTTCTCTCTCATGTTTCTCATTTCTCTCTCTTCCTCCCTTTTTCCCTCATTCCTTCTCCCTTTCACGTCTCCTCTTTTTCCATCCCTGTCTCTCTCCCCCCCTTATGTGTGTGTATGTATACACACTCCAACCATTTCCAAAACCAGGTGAGGGCTGGGGTTTAATTCTCTTTTATTCTTTTCAAAAACAGGTGAGGGCTGGGGGTTTTTTCTTATTATTTGGGTGCTTTTTACCATATGCTTCAAGAATCACCTCTCTCTCTCTCTTGTTTCTCTCTCCTCTCATTCTCTGCCTCAATCATTTTCTCATTTCTCCTCCCCTTTTTGTTCTCATTTCTCTCTCTCTCTCCTTTCCTCTTCCTGTCTCTCTTGCTTTCTTTTTTTCTCTCTCTCTCTCTTGCTTTCTTTCAGTATCTCTTGCTATCTCTCTTTTTCTCTCTTGCTTTTCTTCTCTCGTGCTTTTTCTTGTTCTTTCTCTCTCTCTGTTGCTCTCTCTCATTTTCTTATTTTCTCTCTCTCTTTTCTTTCTCTCTCTCTTAGTCTCTCTCTCTTGTTCTCTCTTATTTTCTTTCTCTCTCTTTCATGCTTTCTCTCTCTTGTTCTTTCTCACTCTCTCTCTCTGTTGCTCTCTCTCGTTCTCTCTCTTCCTTTTTTCTCTGTGGAGGCCAGCGAAGGTTTCCCTTAGTTTGAATGTTCCGAGCAAGCAGCCCCTTTACTGACAGCCCGGGACGGGACTGTGAGAGGGGTGGGCGTTCCCACAGCGCTTGGAGCGGCTAGCGGCCGGATCGCCAGCGCCGCTGCAGCCACCGCTGTGGAAGAAGCCGCACCCAAAAAAATCCGGAGAGAAGGAAGGATCGGGCGGGGCGGGGACAGCCACAAGTGGAAGCCTCAGCCCTGGAGCCCCCCTCGCGTCCATGGCTTCTCGTCGATGTCTCTGCCTGCCCGATCCGCTGGAGTGCTAATAGCAGCGGCGGGCAGGAGCCCCCCCGCTATTCCCGCCGCCGCCCACCGCTATTAGCACTCCCGCGGATCGGGCAGGCAGAGGCATTGACGAGAAGCCATGGGCGCGAGGGGGCTCCAGGGCTGAGGCTTCCACTTGCAGGAGCCCCCCCCGCTATTCCCGCCGCCGCCACCAGCTATTAGCACTCCCGCGGATCGGGCAGGCAGAGGCATTGACGAGAAGCCATGGGCGCGAGGGGGCTCCAGGGCTGAGGCTTCCACTTGCAGGAGCCCCCCCCCGCTATTCCCGGCCGCCGCCGCTATTAGCACTCCCGATGCCTCAAGTGAAAGCCTCAGCCGCTGCTATTGCCACCGTGGGGAGGCAGGGGAAGCCGCGGCTCCCTTTACTCCTACTGCCGCACCTCCCTGCCCCTGCCTCCCCACGGTGCCTCCGGCCAAATGCGCCCCTGGCTTCTCCACCCTGCCCCATTGCCTGCCCACTCTCCTCCGCCGCCGCCTCCTGCCTTGGGGCGAGCAATCCAGGAGTCCGGGACTGTGTGGCTTTGCGCCATGAAGAGAAAATGGCAGCAGGGAAAAGTCGGCCGTTTTCTCTTCATGGCGCAAAGCCACACAGTCCCGGACTCCCGGATTGCTCGCCCCAAGGCAGGAGGCGGCGGCGGAGGAGAGTGGGCGGGCAATGGGGCAGGGCGGAGAAGCCAGGGGCGCATTTGGCCGGAGGCACCGTGGGGAGGCAGGGGCAGGGAGGTGCGGCAGTAGGAGTAAAGGGAGCCGCGGCTGCCCTTGCCTCCCCACGGTGCCTCCGGCCAAACGCGCCCCTGGCTTCTCCCCCCTGCCCCATTGCCCGCCCGATCCGCCCACTCTCCTCTGCCGCCTCTCGCTGTGGCACACCTGACGGTGTGTCGCGGTACACCAGTGTGCCGCGGCACACCGGTTGGGAAACGCTGGTCTAGTTGATGGGGCCCTGAGAAGGCCAACACTGTGGGACCTGACCGGGCGCTGGAATTCATGCGGCAGAAGGCGCTCTCGGAGGTAATGTGGCCTGATGCCATGTAGGGCTTTATAGGTCATAACCAACACTTTGAATTGTGTCCGGACACTAATCGGCAACCAATGCAGTCCGCGGAGTGATGGTGAAATATGGGTATGCCTTGGAAGGCCCATAACTGCTTGCCTGTTATTATTCTATATTCTGTATTATTCTGTATTATTCTCTATTCTCTGTTTTCTATTTCCTATTCTATATTCCATAATCCACATTCCATATTCCATTCTACAAAAAGATATTGACAAAATTGAACGGGTCCAAAGACGGGCTACAAGAATGGTGGAAGGTCTTCAGCATAAAACGTATCAGGAAAGACTTCATGAACTCAATCTGTATAGTCTGGAGGACAGAAGGAAAAGGGGGGACATGATCGAAACATTTAAATATGTTAAAGGGTTAAATAAGGTTCAGGAGGGAAGTGTTTTTAATAGGGAAGTGAACACAAGAACAAGGGGGCACAATCTGAAGTTAGTTGGGGGAAAGATCAAAAGCAACATGAGAAAATATTATTTCACTGAAAGAGTAGTAGATCCTTGGAACAAACTTCCAGCAGTAACTGAATTTAAACATGCCTGGGATAAACATATATCCAATGTAAGTTAAAATACAGGAAATAGTATAAGGGCAGACCAGATGGGCCATGAGGTCTTTTTCTGCCGTCAGTCTTCTATGTTTCTATTCCATTCTCAGATAGGACCAAGGACACCATAGAAACATTCTCTTTGGTTGTCATCTCCTTTGTCTATGTTTTCTTCATCACCCGTAAACATCTATGGGAAGCTCCAGCTTTGCTTTGCTTTTATCACAACAATAGCAGCCAAATGCCAACTCTGTTCATTGGGTCTGTTGACAAGTGGGCCACCAGAACATCATATACCTTGCCCCCAACACTTCTGTGAATCTCAGTCTCCCTCAAAAGAAAAAAGGGGGGGAAAGACCATACTTGGAAAGCAACCTCTTCATGACACATGGAAACGATAAAGCCAACAGAACATCCAATGGATGGGCCACTGGAAAATCAACGGTCTCAGCATTTTTCCACCGAGAATTACACCAATACGGGCTACATCTTAAAAATAACCCCAAGAGCGGCAACTCGTTACTCTCCATTATTCTCTGAAATGTCATTCCTCTACACAAAATGAAAAGTATTTTTAAGCTGGGCAGATTGCAAATGAAGGTCTTATTACAGCAATTGCAGGAAGGGTGATTTGGATAATTTTCCATGCACAACTGGCCAGCTGTTCCCACAATTGCCCCATTTATACACACGGCCCTGATTGCGGCTTGACATCCAGGTTTCTTCTGGTTTTATGAATGCAAATGAGTTGGTAGTTGCAGGCATGACTTTCTTGGCCAATCTGCAACTTTAACCAGCTGAACTCCAACAAAAACCACACACACACACACACACACACACACACACACACACACCACAATGTTGAAATGAAAGATACTGTCTTTGATTTCATCACAAATTCTAAACTAAGCAACCCAGATGGATCAGATCAAATCAACAGGAAACATGCTTCTTGGAATCATAGATACAATTGTGGTTTTGAAAACCCAACTGGACTTTCTTCTTGTCGTTTTTCTTTTAAAAACATTTTGTTTCTCCTCCAAAAAAAGTCTTCAGTTCTGAAAAAAATTTCAAAAGAAAAAAAAAGAACCCCCAAATCCAGTTGTCTTCTGAAAAACACCTTTGGGACAACCATAAATTGGATGATTGACAAACTCCATAGATACTTTTCCAGAGATGTATTTATTTCATTAATGCATCTAGACTCTAGAAAGAGTGCAGAGAAGAGCAACAAAGATAGAGGCTAAAACCTATGTAAAAGAAGCACGAGGGGAGACATGATAGCAGTCTTCCAATACCTTGGGGGCTGTCATAAAGAAGAGGGAGTCAAATTATTCTTCAAAGCATGAAAGGGTAAAACAAGAACCAATGGGAGGGAAATAATCAAAATGAGAAGCAAGGTAGGACTAAGGAGAAATCTCCTGACAGTTAGGACAATTACCGTAATAAGTGGAACAACTTGCCTTCAGAAGTTGTGAATGCTCCAAAACCGGAAGTTTTAAAGAAGATGTTGGATAACCAACTGTCTGAAATGGTGTAGGGTTTCCTGCCTAAGCAGGGAGTTGGACTAGAAGATCTCCAAGGTCCCTTCCAATTCTGCTATTCCTACCCTACCCTACCCTACTCTACTCTATTCTTCTTCACACATCTGGACCACTCAACTCTTTCTCAACTTGAAGTAGTTTACATAACCCCCAACATTTTACCCTTAAACAGTGGACCTCTCCAGATTCCTAAGAGGTCAGTAAGGGGCGTGCATAAGTGCACTAGAGTGCCCTCCGACCCCTGTCCTATTGTCTCTCCTATATCCCACATGTCTTCTCTTCTATCCCTATATCTTTTCTGCTATTCTCTCATTGATTATTTTATCCTATACTCTCTCTTCTATTCTTTCTCTAATTCCATTTTCTTGAAGGTGTCCTCTATTACCTTCATTGTGTATTAGACAAAATGAATACATAAAAATTAAATAAAATATAGAAACTTGACTTTTCATTTAAAGAAGCTAAGCGTCTGTTGCACAGAAGATGACAAGACCTTCTCTTATCAGTCAAGAGTGCAGCCACATGGTGGGGTTAGTGACATCTGAGTTTGTGGCGTGAGCAGAAGGCTTGTTCTACTGCTCTCAACGGCCTCTTCCAAGTCAATGATTTTTATGATCTCATCAGGGCTTTCAGCAGGACACATTTAGACTCACTCCCTTGGGATATGTCTTGGACTAGGCCAATGGGGCTGATTTATTTCTGCCATTGTGGTCCCTCTGCTTTGTTGTCGAATACAGAAGATGGGCAAAGTAGAAATGGGGAGAATTACCATTCAGCATGCCCTGGTGTAGAATTGAATCGGTCCATCTACAGTTCTTCTACCTACGCCTTTTCCCCTGAACAATTACATACACAAAAAAGAGGATTTACAATAGGCAATAATAGAATGGGATAGTGAGAAAAGGAAGGTTTGATGTGCCAGTGAGTCCATTTTGCTTCTTCATATATAATTATAAAGGATGTTGCAAGGATCTATTTCGATATAGGTTTAGAGAATGAGAAAGAAGAGAAAGAGGTTGTAGTGTAATGTAATGAACAGATAGATGAATTCCACCCTCATTGAGTTTTTTTATTTCAAAGGAAAGGACAATGGGGTTCTTACTGGCAATGTTCTTTGATGTTGACATCCTTCTTCATAATTTTAATTAGGGACATAGGGTGTCCCAAACAAACGGAGTATTTTTCACTAGATCTACTGACATCAATATTTACTAATGCCTGTCCTCAATTGGATAGTTTTGGGAAGCTACTAATACTTCTTTTTTGTATTCCAATAGCTCTCGTCCCAAGGGATGATCTGAAGTTCAATGGTAGGGCTCAATTTAAGCAAGATTGGCTTTAGATATCCCCTGCCTGGAATTTTTCATATGCCACCAGGAGAGCTATTGAATAAAAGTGAGATCAAGTAGAAATTGAATCAAAAGCATGGCATCTTTTGAGGCACCACGTAACTATTGATAAGATGTAATTTTGCCTAATCCTTTATTTCTAAACAAGTCAAGCTGGTATTCACAATGACAGTTGTATCTGTAGATGTCCCCAATTAAAATTCTTCCATGCAGCTGTGCCCAGATCACTGGGACTGATCTTAACAAGGAATGAAATTGGAACATTTGCACCAGCTGTTAAAATTGATAGTGCCATTTTGCAGGTTTCAGAAACTTTTTTTTCTCTCTCTCAGAAGAGAGCAAATTATGGGAACTGGTAGGAGATCCCTGAAGTTTCAAATGCCCTTTCAGCGGGGAAAAATTATCCTATTGTGTATGGTACATGGAACTTCTTGCAAACTGTGCTTCAGCTGTTCAGCTCTCTCAACACCTCGAGTCCATCCCAAATAAACAAGAACAAGACTTGACTGTCAAATTGCTCGTTCTTGGCTTTGAACAAAGATGTCATGCAAAAGCAAATGGAACCAAGTCAAGAAAACAATAAGACGGAGTGGCTGTGGGTTTTGCCTCCCAAGGACAATTCCATCTGTCCTTCCATTACCCTGGGGGGGGGGGATTATTGACCCCCCCTCGGAGAGGGTCCGCAACTTGGGCGTCCTCCTCGATCCACAGCTCATATTAGAGAACCATCTTTCAGCTGTGGCGAGGGGGGCGTTTGCCCAGGTTCGCCTGGTGCACCAGTTGCGGCCCTATCTGGACCGGGACTCACTGCTCACAGTCACTCATGCCCTCATCACCTCGAGGTTCGAGTACTGTAATGCTTTCTACATGGGGCTACCTTTGAAAAGTGTTCGGAAACTTCAGATAGTGCAGAATGCAGCTGCGAGAGCAGTCATGGGCTTCTCTAAGTATGCCCATATAACACCAACACTCCGCAGTCTGCATTGGTTGCCAATCAGTTTCCGGTCACAATTCAAAGTGTTGGTTATGACCTATAAAGCCCTTCATGGCACTGGACCAGAATATCTCCGAGACCGCCTGCTGCCGCACGAATCCCAGCGACCGATTAGGTCCCACAGAGTGGGCCTTCTCCGGGTCCCATCAACTAAACAATGTCGGTTGGCGGGCCCCAGGGGAAGAGCCTTCACTGTGGCGGCCCCGACCCTCTGGAACCAACTCCCCCCGGAGAATAGAACTGCCCCTACTCTCCTTGCATTTCGTAAGCTCCTTAAGACCCACCTTTGTCATCAGGCATGGGGGAACTGAGACATCTCCCCCGGGCATATACAATTTATGAATGGTATGTCTGTATGCATGTTTGTTTAGAAAATGGGGGTTTTTAAAAATATTTTTAAACTGTAATTTAGATTTGTTGTAAATTGTTTCACTTTGTTGTGAGCCGCCCCGAGTCTGCGGAAAGGGGTGGCATATAAATCTAAATAATAAATAAATAAATAAAATAAATTGATGGACTGGTTGATTGAAAGATTAACAGCTGAAGTTCAGGGTAGACTCAAATACAAAGCACAGATGCCAGAGATAAACCACAAAACCACTCAGGTGGGTAGGCGGAGCATCGGGGTGGGTGGGTGGAGCATCGGGGTGGGTGGGTGGAGCATCGGGGTGGGTGGGTGGAGCATTGTAGGGGTGGGTGGAGCATCATAGGGGTGGGCGGAGCCTCCCACTTCCACAATTACCAGTTCGCAGAACTGGGTCAAACCTGGAGCAACCCACCACTGCAATTTACCCATGGAGAATCGTGGTTTACAAGAAGAGCTATATTCTTAGGTCATCTTTCTCTTCTGAGCCCTTGAGTGAACATTTTTCACAGAATTGGAAGAATTAAGCTCTTCACTCAATATCAATATAATCCTCATTTTTTCCTTCCAGGATGTATTTCCTCTAAGTAGAGCAGCTTGATTGATTTAAGATACATGGGGAGTTTTCTATCTTCCAAGATCTCTTCTACTGTGGCAGTTCCACTGAAGAACATCAAACAAATTATACAAGAGATTTCATATTTATTTTTAGAATTTTATCCCACTGTTCCAATACTGAGTAGAGAGCATTCTTCCTTCCCACGACAGAGCTCAGAGATTGAACTAAAGTCACCTAAAGAGTTTCCATCACTGAAAAATGGAGCTAAAAAAAGACTTGAACCTTGATGTTTGTTGTCCTATTCCACCATCTTATTCTTTACTCCATACACTTCATCATTAATTTTAGAAATGCCACTTCATTTCAATTCAATTCAATTCATTAGATTTGTATGCCGCCCCTCTCAGAAGACTCGGGGCGGCTCACAACAATAAAAACAGTATAACAATGGAACAAATCTAATAATAAAATTACATTAAAAAACCCCAACAATTTAAAAACCATACAACACATACATACCAAACATAAAATATAAGAAAGCCTGGGGGAGATGTCTTAATTCCCCCATGCCTGGCAATATAGGTGGGTCTTGAGTAACTTGCGAAAGACAAGGAGGGTGGGGGCCGTTCTTATCTCTGGGGGGAGTTGATTCCAGAGGGCCGGTGCCGCCACAGAGAAGGCTCTTCCCCTGGGGCCCGTCAAACGATATTGTTTGGTCGACGGGACCCAGAGAAGGTCAACTCTGTGGGACCTTATCGGCCGCTGGGATTCATGCAGCAGGAGGCGGTTCCGGAGGTATTCTGGTCCAATGCCATGAAGGGCTTTAAAGGTCATTACCAACACTTTGAATTGTGACCGTAAACCTTAATTTTCTCAGTGCTAATATAGATCAGTGTTTCTCAAACTTGGCTACTTTAAGATGTGTGGACTTCAACTCTCAGTGTTGGGAAAGTTGCAAAGTCTGAGTAACAGAGATATAGATGCTAGAGTAGATATACTGTAGATGATAATACTAATGCTAATGCTAATACTACTACTACTACTAATAATAATAATAATAATAATAATAATAATAATAATAATAATAATTTAGTAGACTTGTATGCCACCCCTATCCGAAGACTCGGGGTGTAGATACTGATATATATGTAAATAAGGAGTTGTACAGAAGAAAAGCAATAGTCTTTTTTAAAAGTCAATTTTCCTCTGAAAGTACGAAATATGCATGAAGCTATCTGAATTATCCATGAGTAGAGAAATACACAACAACAACAAAAAAATCCAGCAAATCTCCTTTGCAACTTTCCATATTTTTTTCAACACTGGATTGCTAAATGCAGATGTAAATCGGTCTTTCCTCTTATTGTTGACTGCCACTTATATACTTTGAATTTTTCAACTGTCAAAAGTGAGGTGGAGCTGTAACTCATCCCAAAAGAAGCAAAAGAAAAGAAGCATTTGGTAATCTTTTTTTTTTTTGGGGGGGGGGGGAAGACAGTTCTGAAAACTAGCTACTTTTCATTTTGCATTATGATAGTATATTGGCTGTAATGATGAATCCTTTATATGCCTGAAAAAAATAGTGGAGGGAGACTGTGTAGCTGTCGCTTGCCATATATTATCATTTATCCCCAAATTAAGTCAATCAATTTGTTTTAATGCACTCCTTACAAGAATATCTGAGTACTTTCATTAGAACACTAAAAAATATTATTTGAACCTGTGATGGATGGTTTCCATTTTGAATTATGGCATTTGTTGTAACATTGTCTAAATTACTTTTCTTCCTGAAACATACATTACCATAATGGGCTTGGAAATTGTACATTATTTTATTCCTTTATCTCTTTCTTTCTAGTCCAAGTTACAGTTAGAATTCTTGCAGGTGCCATTAAGTGAGCAAGGAGATAAATCTCAGGATTTTATTAGGAGGGATTTATTAAAGGAGGCGAGGAGGTGTTAATAGGCAGAACAACAGGTTGCAAGGTAGCACAGGAAACAAACCTGGACATAATTTCCAAACATAAGAGTTTTTGCCCCCCAAAAAACCCTCCTGCAAAAATCCACTTCATTTAAGTAGCATAGTTAGGAGAGTTTTTGTAATTCTAGATAGTTAAAAATCTAGAGATCCAACTAACCAATCAATCCATTATTCAAAAAGGCTACAATAGAATCTTAAAAATTTGACCATCTTTTTTTTTTAAAAAATGACTTTTCTTTCCCTCCTTTTCTCATGGAAACATAAAAACATAGAAGATTGATGGCAGAAAAAGACCTCATAGTCCATCTAGTCTGCCCTTGTACTATTTCCTGTATTTTATCTTAGGATGGACGTATGTTTATCCCAGGCATGTTTAAATTCAGTTACTGTGGATTTACCAACCACGTCGGCTGGAAATTTGTTCCAAGCATGTATACTCTTTCAGTAAAATAATATTTTCTCATGTTTATTTTGATCTTTCCCCCAACTAACTTCAGATTGTGTCCCCTTGTTCTTGGGTTCACTTTCCTATTAAAAACACTTCCCTCCAGAACCTTATTTAACCCTTTAACATATTTAAATCTTTCGATCGTGTCCCCCCTTTTCCTTCGGTTAGAACAGAGACCATGTTTCCCAGGCTGATAACCTGGTTTTTGTTAACTACCAATGCATAATTTCTCCATTGTCACTTCTGTGGTTTTCTACCAAATTCAGAGTCTGAACTTGTTGTGGTCCTTCAGGGTTTGATCAAGGGAGGGACAATTTTCAGGCAATGAATGTTAAGGCCCAAGGAAGACCACAGCTTCTTCAAATGGGGTGGGTGGGGGGGGGGGGTTTCTTAGAAATCTATTTCCCAGAAGATGTTAGGTATCAATAGCCAAGAAAGGCTTCCAGGTTTTGGATTGCAGTTGTAAGTAAGAATAGATAATATTGGGTTAAAGGCTAATCTTTGGCTAACTGTTGTTTGTACTGAGCCTCAGTGAGATTTAGTGGATTTGTTTTAAGATAATCCTCTGTTTTTGTTTCTTTGCTTCCCAGCGTTTCTCAAATAGATGAATGACCATATAAATTGGATAATAAAGAAGTAGGTAAGAAAATAAATAAATCAGCCAGCTGGATGTCCAGTTAGCCAGCTCAGGAAAAGCAACATTATAGAATCTCAACTTTCCAACCTAACAGCATTTGAAGTGAGTTTCTCTCCCTCCATCCCTGCTTTCTTCATCTATCTGTCTGTCTGTCTGTCTGTCTGTCTGTCTGTCTGTCTGTCTGTCTATCTATCTATCTATCTATCTATCTATCTGTTCTCGCGGGCTCTCTGATAGGAGCCTCCCGAAAATTCAAGGGTACAAATTTCAGACACACACACGATTGAAAATTCAAAACAATGTTCTTTATCACACAAGTCAAAATAAACTAAGCACTTTTTTTTGTATTGCAAAGAGCACTCTTCCCAAAACAACCGGGTAGTCTGTACAATTTCCCTTAAGCAGTCATTAAGCACTTAGATAGCAGCTGTAGAGAAACTTCACACCCCTTCTTCTTCCAACAAAGTGAGACACACACACACACACGTTGCTCTGCTTTGGTTTCAAAGGCGTGAAAAAGCAACAAAGTCCAGCACACAAGATTCCTGATGAACTCCGATCAGATACTCTTCCACAACGGCCAAACCCACATGCTGCTATTTACAGCAGCAGCCCTAATTGCTGGAGCCCCACCCAAACACAGGTGGCCTCCCTTATTTCCTGTAATATGTTCTTACTTGGTCTCTTCTACGCATAATTCTGCACTTGCGTGGGTCCAAAGTGTCATCATCTGAAGCTATAGAAGATAAGGAAGATTGACTGCCTTGGCTATGTGCCAAGCCCTCCTCTGCCGAGTCTCTCCCACCTTCTTCTTCGTCCAAGGAAACTAAACTCTGAACTGATTCTGTCGGCAATAGCACAGGCCTGTGACATGTTGAAGTTTCCCCTGCATCCACCTCCCCATTCCCTGGGGCAGGAGCTGGGCCAGAGCCAACCACAACACTACCTATCCATCCATATATCTATCGTATTTCTCTCTCTCTCTCTCTCACCCGTGTCTCTATTCATCTTCCATCTCTATCTCTATTTCTATCTTCTTTCTCTACTTATATGTTATCTATTCTGCCCTGAGTCTCTGGAGAAGGGCAGCCTAGAAATCGAAAAAAATAATAAATAATAATAAAAAAATCTGTCTTACTGATCTATATGTCTCTACCTCTATCTTCTATCTCTCTCTTCTCTTTCCCTCTCCCTCCCTCTCTCCCTCTGTCTCTCTCATCTGTTATCTATAATCTATCATCCATCATCTATCTAATCAATCTATCATTTTCCAGCTTTTTAAACTGCTATTTTTCTTCCTCATATGTTTAAATTTTCTGCTTCCTTAATCAGGCTAGTACAACTTGGCCAATGTCTGATTGGAATTGTCAGCTTGGTTCAGAAAACTGATTCAATTTGATCCCAGAGTTCAAGTTTATTTGAAAAGCAAATCAGAACCTGCTGGAATTCCAGACACGCTTGAATTCAAGATAACTCTAACCCAGGCAGGAAGTTTAGATAGAAAAAAAAGCCATCCACCTCCATTATGTATTTTCAGCGGATGCGAGACTCCGTTCTCATTTTAAAGTTAAATTATTTGACTCGGGGGGAGATAGAATTTCTTTTTAGTAAATAAAATACATTAAAACATATGCATTTTAGCTGTCTGAGAAGATGAAGTGACTATGTTCTAGAGATAAATATTGAAAATGTCTTATATATTCAGAAATATAACCTCTGTGTCATCATAAGTGTTGACAGATGTTACAACCAAGACAGAATGTAAATAGAAATTTTCTGATCCATAATTCTAACAAAAATTGTTCATTTTTGTTTTCTCTTTTGCTCCTTCTCTCTCTTGCTTTCTCTCTCTCTCTCTCCTTCATTCTTTCCTTCTTCCCTCTCTTCCATCCCTCCAAAAACCTATCTTTCATTTCACTTAAACCCACCTTCTATTTAATAAACCAGACAACTCTGTAATAAATATTAATTGAAAGCTGAATTAACATACTGAATATGGACCTGCATTAGGACTTATTGAATAAGGTCTTGGGCTTATGCTTCAAACCAGAATAAAATTAATAAAATTACTCACAGGCATGTTTTGGATTGAAGTCAGTTGGGATAAGGTGAGGAGGGGCTCCTGGAAAACTTTGGGATGCCTCTGGGGACAGTGGAGGAATGGAAGAGGGGGCAATTGCAATTCTGTGCACATTCGAGCTGAGTTCAAGTTGACATATTTGGCCAGTCCTGAAGTTCTGCTGAGAGATGCTCTCTCTTGTTCAGATGCCCCCAATTACAAACCCTCAACCTTTTCCCAACTAGCAAGACTATGTAATAGAAACATAGAAACATAGAAGACTGACGGCAGAAAAAGACCTCATGGTCCATTTAGTCTGCCCTTATACTATTTCCTGTGTATTTTATCTTAGGATGGATCTATGTTTATCCCAGGCATGTTTCAATTCAGTTACTGTGGATTTACCAACCACGTCTGCTGGAAGTTTGTTCCAAGGATCTACTACTCTTTCAGTAAAATAATATTTTCTCATGTTGCCTTTGATCTTTCCCCCAACTAACTTCAGATTGTGTCCCCTTGTTCTTGTGTTCACTTTCCTATTAAAAACACTTCCCTCCTGAACCTTATTTAACCCTTGAACATATTTAAATGTTTCAATCATGTCCCCCCTTTCTCTTCTGTCCTCTAGACTATACAGATTGAGTTCATGAAGTCTTTCCTGATACGTTTTATGCTTAAGACCTTCCACCATTCTTGTAGCCCGTCTTTGGACCCGTTCAATTTTGTCAATATCTTTTTGTAGGTGAGGTCTCCAGAACTGAACACAGTATTCCAAATGTGGTCTCACCAGCGCTCTATATAAGGGGATCACAATCTCCCTCTTCCTGCTTGTTATACATCTAGCTATGCATTTAGGAGTACTGGTGAAGAGCGCCCCATAAGAAATTGGCTCTTAGAGACCTGTGGCCAGAATGGAAAAGACTTCCACCCTCCTCTACGTGGGTGGAGAACAGCAACACTGCACAGTGGCTCAGATCTGAGCTTGACAGGTGAGAAAGTTGGCTGTGTGTATCCGAGACCCCAGCACCGTGCAATGGGGTGAGATCTCCCACCCAGCTTTTGTCAACCTAGCAGTATCGAAAGCATGCAAATTTGAGTAGATAAAAGGCGAAAGATTTATACAATTTGAAGAGAAACCAGAGACCACTTAGGACGGTATGACTGTAACATGTTGCTTGTATCTTAAGATGTTTATTAATATTGATTGTTTCTTCATTGCTTATTTGACCCCTATGACAATCATTAAGTGTTGTACCACTTGATTCTTGACAAATGTATCTTTTTATTTTATGTACGCTGAGAGCATCTGCACCAAGAAAAAATTCCTTGTGTGTCTAATCACACTTGGCCAATAAAATTCTATTCTATTCTATCCTATCCTATCAGGCTGTATCGACTTTATCTCGCAGCATTGGTTTTATAGGAGAAAAGAGGGGGCCCTCTCAATGGCAGTTCCCAGGCTATTCGATTCGATTCGATTCGATTCGATTCTACTCTACTCTACTCTACTCTATTCTATTCTGTCAGTTTTCACCAGCCTGTGCCAACGTTATATATCCAATTTATTTATCCAATGAAACTATTCTTTGAGGAGCCTACCTGTCTGTTCTGTTTGCTATGGGTGTATTACTTGGAACCCTGACAACTACATAAAGTGTCCTGTATTATCTAACACTTCCAGTTTGAAAATGTTTTGAAACAGATTTCCCTATTTCTCCGCACATTTGCCTGCCTAAATTTTCCCCTCTTAGGAAATGGCTCTGTCTCTCGATTTTGACATTAAAATGTGATAACAGTCCTGCAAAACTCAACAGGAGAATTGTTTCAGAAGCAAACATCTAAAACACTTCGCTAAAGTGCTTTTTCCAAAGGCAACTGGACTTTGTTATTTCTTCGAAGCCATTTTGCTTCTCATCCAAAAAAAGCCTCTTCAGTTCTGAAGAAGAAGTTGAAACAGAAGAAGCTGCTTGGATGAGAAGCAAAAAGTCTTCAAGGAATATCAAAGAAAGTCCAGTTGCCTCTTGAAAAAACACCTTTGGGACAAACATGACACAAAAGACTGAGGATCTCCCTAGACATGTCCATTTGCATGTTTCCCAAGTCCAATACAGAGAGAATCATGTTTATTTATTTATTTATTTATTTATTATTTGGATTTGTATGCCGCCCCTCTCCGAAGACTCAAATCCCATTCAAGAGATGTTATTACTGGACAGTAATTTATTTATTTATTTATTGGATTTGTATGCCTCCGAGACCGCCTTCTGCTGCACGAATCCCAGCAACCGATTAGGTCCCACAGAGTCGGCCTTCTCCGGGTCCCGTCAACTAAACAATGTAGGTTGGCGGGCCCCAGGGGAAGAGCCTTCTCTGTGGCGGCCCTGACCCTCTGGAACCAGCTCCCCCCAGAGATTAGAACTGCCCCTACCCTCCTTGCCTTTCGTAAACTTCTCAAAACCCAGCTTTGTTGTCAGGCATGGGGGAATTGAAACATCTCCCCCGAGCCTATATAATTTATGTATGGTATGTTTGTAGGTATGTCTGCTTAAAAATGGGGTTTTTTAACTATTTTAAATTGTTTATTATTAGATTTGTTATGAATTGTTTTATTGTGTTGTGAGCCGCCCCGAGTCCACGGAAAGGGGCGGCATACAAATCTAATAAATAATAATAAATAATAATAATAATGCCGCCCCTCTCCGCAGACTCGGGGCGGCTAGCAACAGTAATAAAACAGTATATAACAATAATCCAATACTAAAAACAGTTAAAAACCCATTATATAAAAACCAATCATGCATACAGACATACCATGCATAAAATAATAAGTAAATTAAGTAAGATGATTGTATTCCCCTCTTATCCCTTTTATTTAAATAACATTTTATTGCTTTTAACACAACCACCCAAACAGCACAAGGTTCAAAAATCAAAAACGCATGTCTATTAATAATAACAATAAAAAAAACACACACCACAATCACTCTTAAAAGATCTGAGATGGATGTAAAGTGTATTTTCTAGATCATCTTTTGCAACATGTCTATTATCCTACTTTAGTGCTGCCTTGAAACTGACCTTTAAAAACATTATTCTAGAGCAGTTTAAATCACAAATCTCTTCGGTGCACTTATCAGTCAGAGCGGCTTAAAAATAAGTAGCAGGTTTCAAAGGAGAAAACCATTCTGAGAATCAATTCAAAACACTAAAAATCCATAGTACTAAGAATAAATTCAAAACACATTAACAGCACTTTCTCAAGGCCATTTTAGTATTTTTCTCTAAATTGTGCGTTTGGAGTAGGGTTCTACCTTTTTAGGGGAGAGAGGGAAATGGCAAACATTAGCTTTGGAAACATCTCACTGAGCACAAACATAAGTCTTAGAAATATATATAAATATATATTAAATAAATAAATATATTAAAGGGTTAAATAAGGTCCAGGAGGGAAGTGTTTTTAATAGGAAAGTGAACACAAGAACAAGGGGACACAACCTGAAGTTAGTTGGGGGAAAGATCAAAAGCAACATGAGAAAATATTATTTTACTGAAAGAGTAGTAGATCTTTGGAACAAACTTCCAGCAGACGTGGTAGATAAATCCACAGTAACTGAATTTAAACATGCCTGGGATAAACACATATCCATCCTAAGATAAAATACAGAAAATAGTATAAGGGCAGACTAGATGGACCAGGAGGTCTTTTTCTGCCGTCAGACTTCTATGTTTCTATGTTTCTAAATGGAAATAGAGAAAAATGATAATTATCTTTCTTCCTTTTACTCTTGCTCTCCTCTTCCTCCTCTTCCTCCTCTTCCTCCTCCTCCTCCTCAACTTTTCCAATGCCGTGACCCCTTAATACAGTTCCTCGTGTTGTGGTAACCCCCAACCATAAGTCTAGTGCCAATTCCCCAAATAGAGCTTTAAGCTGATTGGCAGGAAGGTCAGAGGGATGGTCCCACTGTAAACGCCTGATTGGTCGGATTGTAAAAATATGTTCCAAGGCACCAGAATAGAAGCTTTAGTTCCTAACACCAGGGGAAATTTGTCTTTTCCCATGGTCTTAGGTGACCCCCGTGAAATGGTCATTCGACCCCTCCAAAGGAGTCCCAACCCCAGGGTGAGAAGCACTGGCGTACAAGATAAAATTTACATTTGCTAATTTACACTTATTATCTATTTTCCTCACTTTGGTCTTCTCTGTATAAGTATCGCCTTAGTTGTTCTTCAGGAGATCGATTTCCTGGCCTGTAGCTAACAAGGGTTAAAACAGTATCCAACAAACTCATAGGAGGATCATAAAATTCTAACAACAACTGTTAAACGTAATGGTGGCATCGATCCATTTCCGTGCCAAGCAATTTTCTTAGCAAGACCGCCTTCTGCCGCACGATCCCAGCGACTGGTTAGGTCCCACAGAGTTGGCCTTCTCCGGGTCCCATCGACTAAGCAATGTCGTTTGGCGGGACCCAGGAGAAGAGCCTTCTCTGTGGCGGCCCCGACCCTCTGGAACCAGCTCCCCCCAGATATCAGAGTTGCCGCCACCCTCCTTGCCTTTCGCAAGCTCCTTAAAACCCACCTCTGTCGTCAGGCATGGGGGAATTGAAATTTCCCTTCCCCCTAGGCTTATAGAATTTATACATGGTATGCTTGTTTGTATGAGTGGTTTTTTTTAAATTGGGGTTTTTTAGATTGTCTTTTAATATTAGATTTGTTTACATTGTCTTTTTATATTGTTGTTAGTCGCCCCGAGTCTTCGGAGAGGGGCGGCATACAAATCTAATAAATACAAATACAAATACAAGATTTCAGAAGTGGTTTGCCGTTGCCTCCTTCCTAGGGCTCAGAGAGAAGGACTGGCTCAAGGTCCCCCAGTTGGCTTTGTGCCGAGATGAGATTTGAACTCACAACTCCTTGGCTTCTAGTGTGTAGTCTTAACTACTATACCAAAGTGGCTTACACAGTCTTTGATAGAAGAAAGCAAGTTAAGGGAGACCTTCTTACTGTTATAGTAAGTTACATCCTTTGTCATTGTGTTACTGATGAATTCATGTATTCCTGTACTTGGTAAACAGATAATAATAACAACCACCACATTAGCGAGAGAGCTACCTAATCAAAGTTTATATACACCCTACTCATGCTTTTTTACAGTGTTTCATCAACAGCAAAGGATAAGAAAAAAAATGGATACACTATATATTCAGAGGCTTTTTTTTCAAAAAAAAGAAAAAGTAGTATAAGAGAGATAATGATGAATACCTAATGCAAAATTCCTCTTTAGAAATAAAAACAAGTAATGATTTAGAAGTTCCTAAACCCAATCAGTGCGGTTCTGGAACCATCTACTATTTTATCCTTTCCAATGAATTTTTTCGCCCCTCTCAGTTTACTGCATTTCAGTACTAAAAATAATACTGAGATAAAAGCCTCACTTCACTGGGGTGGGAAAAAAAATCCTTGCAGTGTTTTTGGTTTGGATTTTCTATATTTGGGTTGGGGGAGATGAAAGACCCAGGATCCTATTCTATTCTGAGGGGCTCCTTGGGTGCTTTCTGAGCTTGGTTGTTTTAGCAATAGAAGTAGCATTTAGACTTATGTACCGCTTCACAGGGCTTGACAATCCTCTCTAAGCGGTTTTCAGAGAGTCAGCCTATTGCCTCCAACATGCATTGGTTGCCGATCAATTTCCGGTCACAATTCAAAGTGTTGGTTATGACCTTTAAAGCCCTTCATGGCATCGGACCAGAATATCTCCAGGACCGCCTTCTGCAGCACGAATCCCAGCGACCGATTAGGTCCCACAGAGTCGGCCTTCTCTGGGTCCCGTCGACTAAACAATGTTGGTTGGCGGGCCCCAGGGGAAGAGCCTTCTCTGTGGTGGGCCCGACTCTCTGGAACCAGCTCCCCCCAGAGATTAGAACTGCCCCTACCCCCCTTGCCTTTCGCAAACTTCTTAAAACCCACCTTTGTCATCAGGCATGGGGGAACTGAGATATCCCCCCCGGGCCTATACAATTTATGTATGGTATGCTTGTATGTATGTCTGCTTAATAATGGGGTTTTTAAAATATTTTAAATTGTAAATTATTAGATTTGTCATGAACTGTTTTTATTATGTTGTGAGCCGCCCTGAGTCTACGGAATAAATAAATAAATAAATAAATAAATAAATAAATAAATAAATAAATAAATAAATAAATAAATAAATAAATAAATAAATAAATAAACACATACACACGTACACACATACATAAATACATGAATAGATAGATAGATAGATAGATAGATAGATAGATAGATAGATAGACAGACAGACAGACAGACAGACAGACAGACAGACAGACAGACAGACAGACAGACAGACAAACAAACAAACAAACAAATCCGGATCCTCATTTGACCGACCTCGGAAGGATGGAAGGCTGAGTCAACCTTGAGCCTACTGAGATTCGATCTGCCAAACTGCTGGCAGCCGGTGATCAGCAGAAGTAGTAGCAGGTGTTACATTACCCAAACTAGGTGACATCATACTAGCACAAAAATGTCTACAAGTAAACAGCCAAGCTCAGAGAACACCCAAGGTAGGATCCCTTATTTTAATTTTGAGCTACATATATTCTCCTTTATTGCTATCACTCCGTTCTATTATTTGCTTATTGTCCTCACCTACACGACCCAACAAACCTACTTCTGGCTGTAATTCCCTTTGTTTGTGTTCATAACTATGTTTGTTGAACATTGATAATAAAGGAGAAATTTTCAGCCTGGTAGAACATAGCAGAATGATCAAGCAACAGAATAGCAATAGCATTTAGACTTATATACCGCTTCACAATGCTTTAATTTAATTTATTAGATTTGTATGCAAATCTAATAGAGACTCGGAGCGGCTCACAACAATATACAAATCCAATATTTAAAAAGAAGCGGAGAGGTCAACTGTGGATAGTCTAAGAGTAAAGTGTTGGGGGTTAGGGGATGACACTACGGAGTCCGGTAATGAGTTCCACGCTTCAACAACTCGATTACTAAAGTCTTATTTTTTACAGCCAAGTTTGGAGCGGTTAATATTAAGCTTGAATCTGTTGTGTGCTCTTGTGTTGTTGTGGTTGAAGCTGAAGTAGTCTTTGATAGGCAGGACATTGCAGCATATGATCTTGTGGGCAATACTTAGATCATGTTTAAGGAGTCGTAGTTCTAAGCTTTCAAGACCCAGGATTGTAAGTCTAGTTTCGTAGGGTATTCTGTTTCGGGTAGAGGAGTGAAGGGCTCTTCTGGTGAAGTATCTTTGGACATTTTCACGGGTGTTAATGTCTGAGATGCAGTATGGGTTCCAAATGGATGAGCTGTATTCTAGGATGGGTCTGGCGAAAGTTTTGTAAGCTCTGGTAAGTAGTGTGAGATTTCCAGAGCAGAAGCTACATAGGATTAGATTAACAACTCTTGACTCAAGAGTCTTGAGGCCTTCTTGGCGATGTTGTTGCAGTGGGCTTTGGCACTTAGATCTTTAGTTGTTAGTATCCCAAGGTCCTTGACCAAGTGGGGATTACCTGTGAAAATTTGTTTATTCAGTTTGTATTGGAAGTTCTGATTCTTTTTGCCGATGTGTAGGACAGAGCCTTTGCGGTTGAGATTTGGAGTTGCCATGTGTTGGACCGGTCAGAAGCTTAGTCTCTTGACTCAATTCGCAGAGAAGAAACGAACAAAATTTGTTGGCTGTTTTCATCCGAGAAAGAGACAACCCATCAAACTCTCTCACACACAATCATTCCCAAAACATGTACACACAATCTTGCATTTGATGGCGGAGTCTGGTAAAGTCTTTTCTCTTCCACGCACTCACCAACCCACCTGATGCCCCTGTCACTCACGTTTCTCGTGCTCAGGTTTGCTCTCTGACTTTGAAGTTTGGGAGTGCTTTAAAAGCATCCCCAGCAAGAGAAAATTAATTGTGGAGGTTGCCATGGCTACTCTGGCTTGTCAAGAAATAGGGAGAGTTCTGTTCATTCAGGTAGTAGAATGATTAAAAAGGTGTTACTCCAAATTTGATGAAATATTGGGGCACTTCATTAGCCTTGTCTTCAAAGACGTGCGATGAACCAAGTGCTTGGGTAGGAGATGCCATGCATACATAAATAGATTTGTTGGTCAGGTTAAAAAAAAAAATCAGTGCTGCTTAAATAACAATCCTGAATCTTGCAAGCCCTAGTTACTTGGATAAATGGAACCTTGCCTAGATACCTCCTTCAGGCCTCTTTTAGCCATTTATTAAATGTGAATATTTGTTACCATTAAGAGAGGCATACTGGAAACAAAACTAGAAGATTGTTTAGAAAACTCAAAATCAGTAAGTAAGCAGATGGATCCCTATATAAAACAAAGACAACTAGTTGGGAAAACAAAACACCATCAGCTATGTGACTTGATATGTGAAACCATTTTAACTCATTATTATTATTATTATTATTATTATTATTATTATTATTATTATTATTATATTCATTCATTCATTCATTTATTTATTAGATTTGTATGCCGCCCCTCTCCGTACACTCGGGGCGGCTCACAAGAAGAACAAATCTAATAATTTAAAAACACTAAAAACAAACACACAAACATACCATGTATAAACTGTATAGGCCCGGGGGAGATGTGTCAGTTCCCCCATGCTTGATGGCAGAGATGGGTCTTAAGAACTTTATGAAAGGCAAGGAGGATGGGGGCAGTTCTAATCTCCGGGGGGAGCTGGTTCCAGAGGGTCGGGGCCACCACAGAGAAGGCTCTTCCCCTGGGTCCCGCCAGACAACATTGTTTAGTCGACGGGACCCGGAGAAGGCCAACTCCTTATCGGCCGCAAATGTTGCTATGGTGCAAGATATCCCAAGATGAGAAACATAGAAACATAGAAGACTGACAGCAGAAAAAGACCTCATGGTCCATCTAGTCTGCCCTTATACTATTTTCTGTATTTTATCTTAGGATGGATATATGTTTATCCCAGGCATGTTTAAATTCAGATCCTATGGATTGACCAACCACGTCTGCTGGAAGTTTGTTCCAAGGATCTACTACTCTTTCAGTAAAATAATATTTTCTCATGTTGCTTTTGATCTTTCCCCCAACTAACTTCAGATTGTGTCCCCTTGTTCTTGTGTTCACTTTCCTATTAAAAACACTTCCCTCCTGAACTTTATTTAACCCTTTAACCTATTTAAATGTTTCAATCATGTCCCCCGTTTTCCTTCTGTCCTCCAGACTATACAGATTGTGTTCATGAAGTCTTTCCTGATACGTTTTATGCTTAAGAACTTCCACCATTCTTGCAATCCGTCTTTAGACCCGTTCAGTTTTGTCAATATATTTTTGTAGGTGAGGTCTCCAGAACTGAACACAGTATTATTCCAACTGTGGTCTCACCAGCGCTCTATATAAGGGGATCACAATCTCCCTCTTCCTGCTTGTTATACCTCTAGCTATGCAGCCAAGCATCCTACTTGCTTGTTGTAATAACCAACACCTTTAGTTGGAAAGGCCTCTTTTTAAGGCTCCAGTATCCCTTCCAACTTGTCCTCATTAACAAGACTTTGCATTTTCATAAAAAATGAAGCAGCTCCTACAAGGCTTGAGGGCTGCCTAATCATCCATTGAAGGAACAGAATAAGCACATTTGTATGTTAATGTCTTATTAATTCCTGTGATTAGTATTTTATGGAACAAACAACCGAAAGAGGATGAGGCTATCATCATTATAACCTGATTGTGAGCCTTGGAGAGCCCAACTAACCACTATTGGAAGGAGGGGGGGGGACGAAAAGAAAAGAGAGAGAAAGAAAAGAAAAGCAGTAATGACAAATTAAATTACCATGCAGAAATTCATTTCAGATTTTTTTAAAAAGAAAAAAGAAAAGAAAAGGAACGAAAGAGATTAGGTACTGATTAATATCTCTAGCAAGAAGATGAATAGGATGAGGAATCATTTTTTATATAATAGGACCAGATAATGCTGCTTTGAAAATAAGGGTGTCTGTCTTTTCTAAAATTCAGGGTTGTTTCATTTTGCATACAAGAAAGAAAGAAAGAGAGAGAGAGAGGAAGGAAGGAAAAGAGTGGGGTAAAGAGAAAGAAAGAAAGAGAAAGAAGGAGAGAGAGAAAAGAAGAAAGAAAGAATGAGAGAGAAAGAAAGAAAAGAGAGAGAGAGGAAGGAAGGAAGGAAGAAAAAGAGTGGGGTAAAGAGAAAGAAAGAAAAATAGAGAGAGAAAGAAAGAGAGAGAGAGAGAAAAGAAGAAAGAATGAGAGAGAGAGAGAAAGAAAAGAGAGAGAGAGGAAGGAAGGAAGGAAGAAAAAGAGTGGGGTAAAGAGAAAGAAAGAAAAAGAGAGAGAGAAAGAAAGAGAGAGAGAGAAAAAAAGAAGAAAGAAAGAATGAGAGAGAAAGAAAGAAAGAGAAAGAGAGAGAGGGAGGAAGGAAGGAAGGAAAAGAATGAGGGAAAGAGAAAAAAAGAAAAACAGAGAAAGAGAGAGAGAAAAGATGAAAGAAAGAATGAGAGAGAAAGAAAGAAAGAAAGAAAAAAGAAAGAAAGAAAGAAAGAAAGAAAGAAAGAAAGAAAAGAGAGAACGAGAGAGTGGGAGGGAGGGAGAGAAAAAGGAGAGAGAGAGAGAGAGAGATTATATAGCTTAGAATATAGCTTAGAAAAATGCATCATTCGCCTTCATAGGACTCCCAAATTGGTAGATTCATCCTAAATGTCAAACTTGGTAATGTTCTTCCCCAGCCCTGCCCAAGAATAAAAGAACATACCCGGTTTTATTACACAGCAATTTAAATCTTTAGTGCAATCCTCGCAAAGCAACATAAAACAAAATTAATGCCAAACTGGCAGGTTAAACTCTCAGCCTCTTTTGCACAATTTCTTGCAGACTTTGTAAATCAGCGGCTGCCACTGAATTTCAGACCTTGACAAAGGACTGAGACGGGGTTTGCTGTAAAACAGGACGGGTGGCGTGGAGGGTCAAAGGAGTGAGTGACCTGAATCAGTAAAAGGAGATGAAGCGACTTTTTTTATGCCACAAAAGAGATACAGGATAACAAAGTTGGAAGGGACCTTCGAGGTCTTCTAGTCCAACCCCCTCTTCAGGCAGGAAACCCTACACCAGGGTTGGGCAAAGTTGGCTCTTCTATAACTTGTGGACTTCAGCTCCCAGAATTCCTGAGCCAATTATGCTAGCTCAGGAATTCTGGGAGTTGAAGTCCACTCGTCATAGAAGAGCTACCATTGCCCACCCCTAGTGTTGGGATTCCTGCCTGAGAAGGGGGTTGGACTAGAAGACCTCGAAGGTCCCTTCCAACTTTGTTATCCTGTATCTCTTTTGTCCACTCAACTAGTCGTTTCCGATTGTCCTCTTATCTTGATCCTTCTTTCCATCCAAGGGAATTATTCAGAATCGGAATTTGTTGTCAGCGCTCCAAATAGCACCTGAGAAATAAATCAAGTCCCAGTCCAATTCTCTCAATCAGAGCTCGATTTATTAACAGAACCATGTTGGTTACGCCGTAGCCATTCCGATTCGGAATACTTCCCAGAATCTCACCTAGGTTAAGGTTCATCTTACATCCCCCACACCCACAAGTTCATCACGAGAACCAGTCGGGGGCTTATCAACTTCCTCTTCTCTTCAGTTGAGGCAGAACAAATGGTGACCTTGGCTTGGAGAAAGGAATCTTTGGTTGTGTCGAGTAATTTTCCCATTGACTACTCACTACCCACCCCAGCCCCCCTTATGCTGTGAAAGGCTGAAATCTCATAACTCCACATGATGGCTTCAACATGACATCAAGGATGTCTCGTGCTAAAGTATCTTGAGGTTGTGAAGGATTGTTGGTATGTATCAGGTTCTTCTAGAGCAGAAGTATCCAACCTAATGGACTTCAACTCCCAAAAGTCCCCAGACAGCCCTGCTGTGAGTTGATGTCCACAGGTCTTAAAGCTGCCAAGATTGTACACCTTTGCTCAAGAGAAATGTTCTTGTTGTTTTCTCCTTTGTTTTTCCCTTCTAGAGGTGTGGGTATCTGGCCAAATCCCTACTATTAAAACATCTGGGAAAGTGTTGGTATGTCTCGGTATAGCTAGGCTATGAGACCTTTGACATACACTGAGCAGAGAATTTTAACAGAGTGTGGATGTGTGGTAAAGCCAAAGAAAAAGACACAGACTTAGTTATGCTTAATAAGTACTATTTACATATATACAAAATAGAAACAATCCATAACAAGCACTAAGCCATCCAATACAATAAACACTAAGCAAATACACTCCACCCCTCAAGGCAAAGCAAAAGCGAATGAGCGTTAAAGCATCATTGAGGGAAGTAGTACTGGCGCCCTCTTATGGCGAACCAGCCCAAAATATTTAAAGTGATAGTACAAGAGACTACTATAGGTAGTTTACAATGGCAAACCCTAACAACCATGTACCTTGTACTAACAAGGATATTCTTGAAAGGGGCTCTTTCAAAAGGCAACTTGGATTTTGCCTTTTGGAAAAAAATGAAGTCCAATTGCTTTTCAAAAAACCAACTTTGAGACAATTACCTGGATGATGGAGAATCTCCATAGATATTCCTGAAAGTGAAGTCAAGTTATCTTTGTTTACAGGCGGCTAAAAAACATTGATTTGCTGATAATATTACTTATCCTATTCTGCAAAGTAATTACACATTCTCCTCTTTTTTGGACTTCTGTTTGAAATATTGTGTCGCTCTACCCATCAAGGTTAATTCCACCTTTGTAATCTGCTTTAAATGACAGGTAATTGCCCCGGCATTGAATGCTGATTAAACACAGTCTTTTTTTTTTTATAACTGAGCTAGGAATGGAATAGAAAAATAAGATTATTTTACAACACGGATAACCTTCCAATCATTTTCTACTTAACCACTTCTCCCGAGTATTTGGTATCTTTTAAAACGACACATTCTCTCCAAAACTGTATTTTGATTTTTCTCTCTTACATGTAGGCAGTCACAATTCTCATAAATCCTCATCTTATGACCACCGGTTGTAGTGGTGTTAAGTGAGAACACACCCACTTTTACAACCTTTTCTGCACTGATTGTCAACCAAACCCTGCAGTTGTTTAATGAATACCATAATCATTAAGCAAATGCGGTGTTCGTTAAATAAATTGATTTTTCTAATGGGCGTTTTTGGATTTGGTTTTTGTTGGTAACCTGCAAAAAATGCCAAAAATTCTGGTTACATCACTGCAAGACACTGCAAATTTCAAGCTAGTTGGAAAGGCCCAAAATGTAATCATATGAGTCTCTATCTGGATCTAGCCATCCATCCATTATCTATCTATCTATCTATCTATCTATCTATCTATCTATCTATCTATCTATCTATCTATCTATCCATCCATCCACCCACCCACCCACCCACCCACCCACCCACCCATCCATCCATCATCTATCTATCTATCTATCATCTATCATCAATCAATCAAATCTATCCATCCATCCATCCATCCATCCATCTATCATCTATCTATCATCTATCTATCATCTATCATCAATCAATCAAATCTATCTATCTATCTATCTATCTATCTATCTATCTATCTATCTATCTACCTATCTATCTATCATCTAGCCACTCTCTCTCTCTCTCTTTCTCTCTCTCTCTGTGTAAAACTTTGAAATCAGGTCATAAGATTCATTTTGAAGATTTTTTTGCAATTTCAAATAGGAAGAAATTTACGATGAACCAACCAGTTAAAAATGGCAGCAGGAAGTTTATACTTTCTGTTAAAGTAGTCTTACTGTAAAGTAATTTTTTGCTTACCTAATTGTATTTTCTGTCTGGTTTACTTCCAAAAATGCCTGTCTTCTTCTGTGTTTTGGCTAACAAAGACCAGACAATCTTTGCCCTACTTGTATTAAAGTACAAGCTAAACTTTCCTCCATCCTGTTAGAAGTCGTTCCCTTCTGCTTATAAATGTCTAATAATCCCACTGATTATGAATCCCACTGCAAAAATGTCATTCTGTGTTCAGAGACAAAAATTCTCCTATTGGATGGCTTAATGTCTCTTTTCCTTTTTCTTAGCCTGGCACAATCCTTTGTTCTCTAACATTTAAATCTTTCTGATTTTTGAAATGGCTTTTACTTTATCTTTCATTCTCTCATGCAGACTACCAACTACGCCTCCATCTTTTCTTCTTTAGGCTAAATTTATTCCATTCCTCCAACCTCCCCTCCTAGGATTTTAGGTTTAAAGCTAAACTTTTATTTCTATTGGCCACTTTTCATTTTGCCTGGTCTTTGTTCCCTTATCTTGATACACAGGTTGCCTGGACTCTTTGTTAGGTATAGACATGGTAGGTCAAATTCTTTGATTCAGCCCCCATTAGTTGCTCTGCAGGGCCAGCAGGATATAAATGCTTTAAATAAAGGGGCGTATTAGCCAATTAATAGGATGCTTTACTGAACCATAACGTTCTTGTCAATATTTATGACTGAATATTGAGGGTTTTTTTTTTCTAGCAGGCCAAAGTCCCAAAACAGCAGGCAAAGCCAATAGAACATGTAGCTCTCTGAGAGAAACAGGCTCCAATTAAATTACTGGATATTGAATATTCTCAGGAACAATGCCCCTATTCTCCAAAGATCCATGCCCTGAATAACAAATAAGGAAAGACTTCTGTACATTCAGAAACAGGTCTTGATATTCCTGGTGTAGATTCATCAGCATTCCAAGAAGAATGGGAAAAAAACAACCCACCCAACTGCCTCAAAGAAAGTAGCTATATTAGAGATCTCATTGATCCATGAAAATTGTATAGGAGTAACTCCCATATGGTACTAATTAAATGTTTATAGTTGCTTCCACTAGTTTTAATAAGAGTTGGCCCTTTGGCCTTTATGGGTGTCAGGGTTCTATGTAATACACTATGTAATAGGGTTCTATGTAATACAAGAACTCCAAGGCAAGCAGGTTCCTCAACGAACAGGTTTACTGGGCATATCATATTGGCACAAACTGGTGAAAACCAACTCTGAAGGTTCTTGCAGTTTTCACTTAATTAAACATAAAAGTCCCCCCCTTTCCCAAATGATCCATTACATGGTCCAATCAGGGTGCTATCTAGTTGCTTAGAAACATAACTCCTCCTCTCTACAGCCACCTCTCTACAGCCACCTGTCCTTGGTTCTCAGGAGAAACTATTTTGCTTTGACTACAAAATCCCAATCATCTCTATTCCCCTCTCCCTATCTCTATCACTAACGTAGTAGCACTGAAGCATCTAAGATGGCCTCATTCAGGCAGGTGATCAACACAGTTGCAATGCGAAGTTGGTTTACAATTTAAGAGAGACCACCAGGAGCACAGAGTCAGGACCACTGGTTACGTTGCAGTATAGAAGATTTATTCAAGCCTATCCCCAAGAATCTGGTCAACTAAAGTTCAGCACTACAATGGCATGAGATAAGGGTCAGTGGAATTCAAGATGGGACTTGAACCATTTGTGGCAACACAAAGATTCTAAACTGATCACATACTTGACTCTGCCTCCAATCTCTGCTCCTATATCCACAGAGATAAAATGTGCAGGAAGAAAATAAAACCAAGGGGACTGCAGAAAAAATTTGCAGGAAGAAAATAAGAGGGTAAATTTGGTCATATCTAACAA